>NW_007803696.1:0-1120 GCF_000696425.1 Galeopterus variegatus | reverse complement strand
GCAGTGACCCTCCTCTTCAGGCTAGAACTGAAGCTGCAAAGCAGCACACTCCCTCTGAGGGTAACTTTAACTACCCCTCCCAGTTGCGGCTGTGCCCCACACACTAGGACTGAGCTGAAGGTGCACATTACCCCCTGGGGAATTGCTGTCTTAGCTGAGAAGCAGCTTGGCCAAGCTAAGAAGCTATGTATCCTAGGGCTTAATGAACATCATACCTTGCGTCCCAGGGAAACAGAGATGTGGCTGAGCTGAGACATTCTTCCCTAGGAACCAAACAATTCTAGCACTCTGCTTCCCTGGAGCTGCACTATTCCCTTAGAAACTGAGCTGCTGAGACATCCCTTCCTCTAGAGGGTGAAGTCAGCTCTGTGCTGCTCCCTGCCCCCCAAAACCCCAACAATAGCTGTGCCCCACTGTTTGGGGTTCTTGCTGCCACTGCAGGTGGCCTCGTAGAGACTGAGATATTACCAAGTTTCACTGTCCCAAGGGCTAGAGTCACCACTCCATGATGCCTCATCCCCTGTGAATAGAATGATAAGTGAGCCCCATTTGCTCTGGTACCTGAAATGCAGCTTTACCCTGCTCCTCAGACCCAAACCTCCAGAATACCTTTCTCCCTCAGAGTTGGGCCAGTGCTATGCTAAGTCCCACAGGGTCAGAGTCACAGCTATAATCCAACCCACAGAGTCTGAGCTGCCAGCACTGTAGCCAATCAACATCCAACCTTGCAACAGAGAGTGAACCTGCACCCCACTGGGTAAAGAAGACCTAAGATTTATTGACTTTATATCACAGTGTTTAAATATTGTTAATTTTGCATGATAGTGTTTAAATTATGGAATTTAAACTTGATAGGAGAACAGTAAATAGCACTCAAGGACTTTACCTTCTTTTCTGGGAAATAAATTAATGCACTTACAGTTGTATGCAGGATAGTAATATCATGTTAGGTGGAATTATGACCTGGTTGTTGTCTTTATTTGAAAATTAAGCATGGCTTAAGGAGATGCATCCCAAAATGTAGGTGCCACAAAAGGTTTGTAAGACATAGAGCCCAGAATCATAGTTCCACAGTTGCTTCAAGCACCTACACCTGGAACCCAGCACCAGTGTAGCTGCT
>NW_007803695.1:0-1120 GCF_000696425.1 Galeopterus variegatus | reverse complement strand
AAAAAAAATAAGAGTAAAGGTTATGAAACCATAATTGCTATTTAAAAACTCCAGCTCTGTATATTTGTCTGAGTTGTGTAGAAATTCAGAATCAACAGGGTATCTCTACTTCTATCTTTATATTCATATATCTATCATCTATCAAGCTACCTATCTGAAAGAGAGAAAGAGAGGGAAACAAAGAGAGACAGAGAAATTTACTCTAAGGAATTGGCTCATGAAATTATGGAGGCTGAGGCATCCAAGATCTTATGTTGGCAAGCTGGAGACCCAGTAGAGACAATGTCATAGTTCTAGTCTGAGTCTGAAGGCCTGAGAACTGGGAGAGCAATGGTGTATGTTCCTGTGTGAGTCCAAGTAAGAGTGCCAGAGAAGACCAATGTGCCAGCTCAATGACAGTCAGGCAAATGGAAAGAATTCTTTTCGTACTCCGCCGTTTATTCTTTTCGGGCCTATAACAGATGAGATGAGGCTCATGCTCATAATACAAGACAATATGCTTTACTCAGTCTACTTATTCAAATGTTAATCTCATCCAGAAATACCCTCACAGACACTCTTGGAAATAACGTTTAACCAAATATAGGGCCATTCTGTGACCCATTCAGGTTGACACATAACCATCATATTTCACCTCTTAGTAGCTTTCTGACTTTGGGGAAGTGGCTAAACTCTGTCTCAGTTTTTCATCTTGAAAATGGGTCTAATTGTTTTACCTATCTTATAGGGTTGGTTTCAGGTTTAAATGAGATAATACATGCATAGCACTAAGGATACTACTGGCCAAATAGCATATGCTCTATAAACATTAGTTAATATAATTATTTCTAAGTGATATTGGTCAAAGTATAGTAATGACAACTATCGTCATGAAAGAAAAAAATATTGTATTGGGGTTCTCCATCTCCAGGTAAAAAATTATCCTGAGTTTTTCCATAACATCATTGTAGTGGGTATGTGCTTTGGAGTAAATCTCAGATATCATCTAGCTCTCCTTATTTTTTTAACTTATGAGGTTGAGTGATAAATGGTAAGCCTAGTGCAGAGGAAGAAACAGTACCTAACCCAGAATTCCCAGTTATCACTAGGTTAGTAGAGTGAACCTTCTAAAAATTGGATC
>NW_007803694.1:0-1120 GCF_000696425.1 Galeopterus variegatus | reverse complement strand
TGACTTCAAAATATATTAAAAAGCCATAGTAACCAAAACAACATGGTACTAGAATAAAAATTGACACATAGATCTAGGGAAAAGAATAGATATCCCAGAAATAAATCCATACATTTACAGCCAACTGATTTTTGACAAAAATGCTAAGAATATACAATGGGGAAAGGACTGCCTCTTCAGTTAATGGTGCTGGAAAAACTGGATATCCATATGAAGAAGAAAGAAATTAGACCCCTATATTTCACCAGATACAAAAATCAACTCAACGGGCCCGCCCGGTGGCGCACTACTATAGTGCGCCGCTTAGGAAGCATGGTGGCGCTCCCACCGAGGGTTCGGATCCCGCATGCGGACCGGCCACTCACTGGCTGAGCAAGGGGCGGGAGCAACACCGAGGGTTGCGATCCCGTGGCCGGTCCCGGTCCGGTACGGGCGCGACACTGAGGGTTGCGATCCATTGCCGGTCACGAAAAAAGACAAAAAGGAAAAAAAAAAAAAGTCAACTCAAAACGAATTGAAGACTTAAATGTAAGACCTGAAATTATAATAATACTAAAAGAAAACCAAGGGGAAACACTCAGGACATTGTTCTGTGAAAATATTTTATGGAGAAGACTTCTAAAGCACATGCAACAAAAGCAAAAATAGACAAATGGGATTATATCAAACTAAAAACCTCCTGCACAGAAAACGAAACAACAAAGTGAAGTAACAACCTACGAAATAGGAGAAAGTATCTGCAAACTATGCATCTGACAAGGGGCTAATATCCAGAATATATAAGGAACTCAAGCAACTCAACAGCGAAAAACCAAATAAGCCAATTTAAAAATGGGGGAAAGACCTGAATATACATTTCTCAGAAGAAGACATACAAATGGCAAACAGGTATATGAAGGAATGCTCAACATCACTAATCACCAGGGAAATGTAAATTAAAGCTACAATGTGATAACATCTCACCCCAGTTAGACTATTACCCAAAAGTCAGAGAATAACAAATGCTGGTGAGGATGCAGAGAAAAGGGAACTCTCCTATGCTGTTGGTTAGAATGTAATTTAATACAGCCATTATGGAAAACAGTATGCAGATTTATCAAAAACCTAAAAATAGAGCTAC
>NW_007803693.1:0-1120 GCF_000696425.1 Galeopterus variegatus | reverse complement strand
TTTTGCTGATCTAGACTGGACTTGGCAGGGATGCTCTGCTTTAGACTGCAAGGCAACTGTGATTGGCTTCAGTTTGAGGGTGACATTCAGGAGTGCTCCACATTTCTCTCATTCTCCTGGATCTAGAGGCCATTTAGTGTTTCATGGTGATGGAAGAGGCTCAGGAGGGTGAACTGCACAATCACATTTCAAACCTCTGTTTGTAACAATTCTGCTAATACACCATTGGCCAAAGAAAATCACATGGCCAAACCTAAAGTCAAGGGGCGGGAAATACACTTTGCCTCTAGTTATGAGGTACAGTGTCACATGGCAAATGCTGTGGATGTGTAATTCCAAAACAGGAGAGCACAAATAATTACATACCAATGATCCAATCTAATACAATATCTTAAATATTTCTTACTTGTATCCTTTGTCTCCATTCTAAATAAAAGGTCCCTATTTCATTACTAATTATCTCTGCCCAAACTTTCAAGTACCCTCTCTGATCTTCCACCAACTCAAACCCATCCTCTACAGTATAGCCAGAATACTCAATAGAAAACACAAATCAGACCATGTAACTCCCCTCGTTACAGTTCTTCAGTGGCTCCTCATTGCTTATCAAATTCTATCCAAGCTCCTTAGTGATGTACACAATGTTCTCAATGCACACTCCCACCCTCCTCTGTGGCCTCACCTCTCCCCACTTCTCTCTTAACTTTGTACTTCAAGAATAAAGAAATATACATAGTTCTCCATGAGCTGCAGGTCTGCAAATTCCCACATCCTTCTGATATTGTTCACATGGTCCTACCTCTTGAGACATTCCTTTCTCTCCTTATTCATCTGGCAAATTCTTGCTCATCCTTTAAGACCAAGCTCAGACATCATTTCTGTGGCAAGTCTTTGGATTCCCTCAGACTGGCTTAATGCTCCACCATAGCCCTCACTATGTTTTATTCAATGAGTTTATCCTGTTATTTCTTAGGTATGAGTTTATGCTAAATTATTTCTTAGGAGAACCCCACTAGGGTTCTCAACATACTCTCCATGAAAGTCAAGGGATACTCCTTCAGTAGTCTCTGAACTTGAGTAGGAGAAAATATACTCCTTTATTTTCACTAACATCCAACAG
>NW_007803692.1:0-1120 GCF_000696425.1 Galeopterus variegatus | reverse complement strand
TGAGTTAGATATAAAATTCATATCCACCGAGCTCTTTTTGCAGCACTATTTGCATTCATGTGTAAGACCCAAGTCCCATCTTTCTTCAGTAGGCTAGACCATGTGATTTGTTGTTAGACGGAGATTTATATGTCATTTTTTAAAAATCTGTATTAATATCAATAGGTAGTATTCATTAAGGACTCTACTGAAACAACCTCTGAGGTAGATACTGTTCTTATTTTACAGATTCTCCATTACTGTTCTCCATTTTACAGATGAGGAAACTGAGGCTAGGGGCAGTCATGTAATGTACCCAGGTTCTCATAACTAAAAAGGAGCAGAGCTGGGATTATAATCAAAGCTTGTCTCCAAGTCTCTGCTTACTGCCCCTCACCCCCCCCCGACCCCCAGCTGCTAGAGCCTTAGGAGGTTTAGCTGGTAGGGGGTGGGTAGGAATCACACCATCTGTGGTTTATTTACAAACTATGGTATTTACAAACTAGTCTTAGGAGTTCAGATAACCTTGTGGCAAATATGGCATTATAATTCATCTATGACTTTTAGTGTCACCAAGAGGGCACATCTACTGAAGCTCATAATGGTGAAATAAAATCCTTGTCTCCCAGCCCCATTTCAGTGCACTTAATTAAATTACTCAATTACATGCTGCCTCTTTATTATGTGATTATTGCTTCAAAATCGGTTGATTCATGGGTTCTTTCTTTCTCAACTCAATTATGGTTTCTCTGCTTTCTGAATTGTCTAGAAGTATAATCACCATACAATTCTTTTTCCTATTTCAAGACTAAATTGAAGTTATATTATATACGATCAGTCTTGCTCGCTCTTCCCTCTTTTATTGTCAGCAATTATTTCTGATGTTTGGCCTGTCCTGCAACTCTACAGTATTCCGTGATACTTTGGCCTTACACCTGAAGATGACATTTGGTCACTTGGGCGTTGTGGAGGGGGCGGTGGGAGAGAGCGAGCAATGATGGGCTTGCCCTGATAGGATTATTTCACTTTTGGAAGAGATGTGTCAGGAGGAAATTAGTATCTAAAACTGGATCAGAACTCGTTCTTTGAAACAATGGTAAATGATGTAGGATTGTATTAGCCATTCTAACAAAGGCCCAGA
>NW_007803691.1:0-1120 GCF_000696425.1 Galeopterus variegatus | reverse complement strand
AAAAAAAAAAAAAACATTAAAATGTAGTACTAGCACAACAAAAACACCAATGTATTAAAAATGCATGTCCTGACAAAGCTGAATTCATGCCAAGAAAGCATGGGTGACTTAATACTAGAAATCTATGACATCTTCTGCCCAGGTCTACCACAATAACAGATTAGGAAGAAAGCCATGTGACTGCCTTAATACATGTTGAAAAGGAATTTGATGCAATTCAACAGTTAGTCATGATTTTTAAAAAGATTAACAAACTAAGAACTTTCTTAATATGATAATGCAGATGTATATAAAACCTATATCAAACAGCCAATGATGAAACTTAAATAAGGAAAAAGGAAGGGATGCCAATTGTAATTTTATTATTTTACATTTACTTGCGGTCCTAGCCAGCTCATTATATTAGAACTAGGAAGAATTAAATGAAGTATTTTATTATTCAGAGATGATAATATTATCTTTAGAAATAATCCAAGAGACAGAAAAATGAATTAGTAAAATTTCATAAAGGATACTGGGTGTAAGAGCAATATACAAAAAATCAATTAAATTTCTCTATGATGATGAAGAATTCAAGAATTCAAGAGTATAATACAGCAGTGCCTCCCTGGAGGATATACATTCCAAGACCCCCAGTGGATTCCTGAAACTGTGATAGTACCAAACTCTATATATACTATGTGCTTTCCTGTACATACATACCTATGATAAAGTTTAATTAAAAATTAGGCACAGTAAGAGATTAAAAACAATAATAATAAAATAGAAAAATTATAAGAATATATTTTAATAAAAGTTATGTGAATGTCTTTCTCTCTCAAAATATCTTGTTCTGTATTCACCAATTTTCAAAACTTGGTTGACCACTGGTAACTGAAACTGCAGAAGGAGAAACCATGGATAAGGAGGGACTACTGTGTTTTAAAAGGTGTCCTTTAAATAGCTACAAAAGATATATGTGAACTCTATTATAAAGTGGTTTTGAAGACATTTTAAAAAATGTAAATAATGTCCATGGGTGGAAAAATTATATAAGATACATTTCATAAATCATGTAGGAAAAGATTGATTATTTCACTCCAATAAAATGAAAACTTTCCTAAAAAGACATTACAAAAAG
>NW_007803690.1:0-1120 GCF_000696425.1 Galeopterus variegatus | reverse complement strand
GGAGTAAAATATTTTCTAGAAGACCTCATACCAGATTGACCCTTATAACTCATTGATCAGAACTGGGTCATACAGACTCCTCTAGCTTTAAGGAAGGATGATAGTGTATCCATTTGTTTGTTTGGTTTTTTCTCAGCATCTGTAAATATCCAGCACACAAGAAGGTAAAACTCACAAAGTATGACATCTAACTAAAAAATTACTAGGCATAAAGAGAGGCAGCAAAAAACCCTTAACAAGGAGAAAAATCGATCAATTGAAACACATTCAGAAATAACAAGAATTATAGACTTGTTAAACAATGGCACTGCAACAATTTATGTAAATATTATTACCGCTATTATAAGAATAGTTCATATTTTCAAGACACTAGAGTAAAAATTGCACATGTTACGTAGAGGCATAGAAGATATAAAAAATAAGATCAAAGTCAAATCTCTAGAGATAGAAATTACAATGTCTGAGCTGAAAAATCTTAATGAAGGGAATTAATGGTAAATTATGATTAGTAAATTTAAAGACATAAAAATAGAAACTGTCTAAAATAAAACACACAGAGGGGAAAAAAAGACACACACAAAAAAGTGGTCATGTCACTAGCGAGCTGTAAGACAACTCCAAGCAGCCTGATGTACCTGTCATTGAAATCCCTAAGTATAAACAAAAGAAAGAGGAACAAACAGAAAATACTGGAAAAAATAACACATTAAAACATTTCCCAATTTAATGAAAACTATATTTCTACAAATCCACAAAGCTCAATAGAACAAAAAGGGAGTCAGTTAAGGAAAAATAACTTTAAAATAAGGAAAAAAATTCAAAACTGAAGTAGATTAGAAGTTACCAGAAATGGAGGAGGGGGAGAAGGAATAATGAAAAATTACTGCTTAATGGGTACAGAGTTTATGTTTAAGAGGATAAAAAAGCTTTGTAAGTAGAGGTAGCAGTTACACATCATTGTAAATGTAATTAATTTAATGCAGTTGTATGTTTAAAAATGCTTAAAATGACAATCCTTATGTTATATATATTTTAACATAATTTTAAAGAAAGAAAAAAAAGATTTTAAAAAACCCTACATATTCACCTCCCAATAAAATTGCTGAAAACCAATAATAAA
>NW_007803689.1:0-1120 GCF_000696425.1 Galeopterus variegatus | reverse complement strand
GACACAAATCAAGTCTCAACAAATTCAAAAAAATTGGAATTATCCCATGTATCTTCTCAGAACATAATGGATTAAAACTTGAATTCAAAAACAAATGAAATTCTGGAAACTATACAAACACACGGAAATTAAACAGCATTCTACTTAATTACATATGGGTCCAAGAAGAAATCAAGCAGGAAATCAATAATTTTTTTGAAACTAATGAAAATAATGATACATCATACCAAAACTTGTGGGATACTGTGAAAGCATTATTAAGGGGGAAATTTATTTCTCTAAATGCTCACCTCAGAAGAATGGAAGGATGGCAAGTGAACAACCTAACACTTCACCTTAAAGAACTAGAAAAACAAGAACAATCCAAACCTAAAGTTAGCAGATGGAAAGAAATCACCAAGATCAGAGCAGAACTTAATGAAATTGAAACCCAAAAAACAATACAAAAGATCAACGAATCAAAAAGTTGGTTTTTTGAAAAGATCAATAAAATTCGCAAACCATTAGCATGGCTAACTATAAAAAGAAGAGAGAATATCCAAATAACAAAAATTAGAAATGAAAAAGGTGATATTACAACTGATCCATCTGAAATACAAGGAATCATTCCAGACTACTGTAAACAACTATACACCAATGAGTTTGAAAATCTGGAGGAAATGGGTAAATTTCTGGACACACACAAGCTCCCAAAAGTGAGCCATGAAGATGTAGAAAATCTGAACAGACCAATAACAATGAAGGAGATTGAAGCTGTTATCAGAAAGCTCCCAACAAAGAAAAGCCCAGGACCAGATGGATTCACAGCAGAATTTTACCAAACATTCGAAGAGGAATTGACAAACTATTCTTTACAAACTACTCCAAAAGATTGAAACAGATGAAAATCTCCCAAACTCATTCTAGAAGCAAACATCATCCTGATACCAAAACCAGGTAAAGATATAACCAAAAAAGAAAAATACAGGCCAATATCATTGATGAATATAGATGCAAAAATCCTCAATAAAATACTAGCAAACAGAATACAACAACACATACGAAAATTTATTCACCACGACCAAGTGGGATTCATCCCAGAGATGCAAGGTTGGTTCAACATATGCAAATCAATAAATGT
>NW_007803688.1:0-1120 GCF_000696425.1 Galeopterus variegatus | reverse complement strand
CATGTTCTTCAAGATATTTCTCAAGTAGAACCAATTTCACAAGAACTTTCCTGACCACTGAGATCATAGTTTCTTCCTCTCTGCACATACTGATGTTTATTGGTCACATCATTAATTTGGTTTATAACGCATGTTATCATGTTTTCCTAATATTTTACATTCCTGTTTTTCCAAACAAGTATATTCTATAGAGGCATTGCCCTTGTCTAATCTTATTTGTGCCTGGCATATATTAGCGTGATGTGGGATATAGAGAGTTGGCATTCAATTAATATTCATTTGTAGATTCTTTGGAACCATATTTTAACTCTTTGGCTTTATCATTAAACTACTTTCTTCCTAACTATTAATATGTAAAGAAAAGAAAGAAAACATGTTCTTCTGAAATCAACTTATTATCTTAAGGATTTTTAATTCCTTTTACCTGTTTACGTACATACCTTAGAAGTTCCTAGACTTGGAGTAAGCTTAGATATTGGGCAGTGATTTCTTATTAAGGATAGAACTCTACGGCTTTACAAAATCTACCCTCCAGTAGCCCAGTGTGGTGCCTTACAAAGAGTAAACAGTGTAGCAAACAGTACTTTTAACTCTGCCACCACTATCTCCATGAACCTACGGGTTGCAAGAAATTGCTGCATTGTTTTTTGATATATCTTGCAAAATAAGATTATCCCATAAATAATTCATATATGTTCTTAAACATAAATCATGAATCTTTAAATATATTGAAAAAAAAAAATTCCCTATCCTTGTGAAACTACATTCTACTGGGTATGAAGACAATCACAATAAATATAACAAATAAATTGTACGATATGTTGAAGGTAATAAGTGCTATAAAATAGAGAATCTGGAGAAACTTAGGCAGAGAAGAGGAGTGATTTGGCCAAGGTGAATGAATAAGGAAAAAAGCCAGTGATTTGTCCAAAGTGAATGAATAAGGAAAAAAGTCAGTCCTAAAGCTGTTCTAGAACTCTGGATCCTTGACTGTCCCTGCCCCTTTCATTGGACTGCACTACTTTTCTTAGGTCCAGGATCCATTCCTCTTTTTCCACATGGGTTTCTTCGTCAAGTTTCAGTATCCAGTATCTTTTCCTCCTGCTTAGAACCAAAAGTC
>NW_007803687.1:0-1120 GCF_000696425.1 Galeopterus variegatus | reverse complement strand
CTTAGTGTGGGATGTCTATATTGCTTTTCTTTCTGTTGATATATTGCTCATGGTGATGATAAATAAATGCTTATGATCATATTATGGCAGGTTGACACAGGAAAACACTGAATTAATTTAATTGGTTAGGAATTGTATTTAACTAGGAACAAGAAGAAGTTCCAAAACAGTGCTTCACGCAAATTATGCATATGATGTTTTCTCAAGTACAGGAAATTCACAGTAGAGAGTTCAGGATTAGAGCAGAGGGTCACAGTGCCGCCAATAGCTCCTTAACATCCATCCCAACTTAATTTTGGTGTCTCATTTTTATACTTTCCAGATGGTGGCCAGAACTTCAGCCATCACATCAGTGTTTCAGGCAGGAGGAAGGAAGTAAGCAAAAAAAAAAAAAGAAGTGTGCTGGATGACTCAGCCCCTGGAATTTTCTCTCAGACTTCTGCCTTCACCTCACTGGCAAAGATATGACACATGGCAAGGCAAGGTGAGGAAACACTGTTTTTTTTTTTTTTAAGCTTTCAAAACTCCAGGTATTTTTATTTAGCAGATCCTAACTTCTCAAGCTAGAAATTGGCAATGCCTAATACAAGAATTGGAATTTACTTTTTAAAAAAAGCTTTGAGGAAATACTTTTTAATTATTATTTTTTAAAGCTGCCCTTCTTAACGTTACAAGTAAAACAGAATTTTGTGGCATGAAAGAAGAAATAATATTGCATGGGTACTTAGCAGTCTTGCCACATTTATCAGTATGAGAGAAACCTGTTTTAATAACCAGTTTAACTCTGAATAGAGAAAGGATAACATAGGTAAATAAGATGAAATTCAAATTTGAGGGTATTTTTTTTTAACTGGGAAATGGCCTGGATAGAGTACAAATGATCAATAAGTATGTTTCATCTTCCCTTTAGAAGCACATGTACTTTCACTGGTTTCCACCAGTATTCTTATTCTGATAAAACTCAGGTACTCAATAGTAACCCTTTTCATTCATTATTTAAAGGATGTGGATACAGAATTACCTGGTGCCATCTAACTAATATGCAGCATGTGAAAAACTAGACTTCTATTTGTCCACATCTGTGTTTCTTTTTGACTTCCTTTTCCTCTTAATTGCACTC
>NW_007803686.1:0-1121 GCF_000696425.1 Galeopterus variegatus | reverse complement strand
GAGCTTAGAATGCAGCATAACTCACTAAACCGATGGTGTGCTAGTTATAAGAGAGGTAGAGTTGAGAGGAGTTTGTTTGCAGAAATTAGAAGCGAAATCACACGGCAAACGGCTTTCAAACATGCTTGAAAAGTGTGTTGAATATCTCTGCCAAAAACACTCACTGGAGGTTGAGATTTCACAAGACAGTTTAACTATGAAGCAGGAGGCAGCAGAGTTTGGTTCTCACATCTAGCCTGTAGGAATTCAGGTTTGCAAGTTCTACGTGGAGGCCCATTGGAGCCAATGGGGGAAACGGCTTGTGAGACTTCTCTTTCAAAATCTCTGTCCAAAAGCGTCAGAGAAGCTTCTGAGGTTAGAATCCAGCATAACTCACAGAACCAATGGTGTGCTAGTTAGAAGAGGGGTAGAGCTGAGAGGAGTTTGTTTTCAGAAATTTGAGGCGAAATCACATGTTAAACGGCTCTCAAACAGGCTTGAAAGTTGTGTTGAATATCTCTGCCAAAAACACTCACTGGAGGTTGTGATTTCACTAGCCAGTGTAACTCTGATGCAGGAGGCAGCAGAATGTGGTTCACACATGTAGCCTGTAGGAATTCAGGTTTGCAAGTTGTACGTGGAAGCAAAATGGAGCCTATGGGGGAAACGGCTTGTGAGACTTCTCTTTCAAAATTTCTGTCAAAAATGGTCAGAGAAGCTTCCGAGCTTAGAATGCAGCATAACTCTCTAAACCAATGGTGTGCTAGTTATAAGAGAGGTAGAGTTGAGAGGAGTTTGTTTGCAGAAATTAGAAAGGAAATCACACGGCAAAAGGCTTTCAAACAGGCTTGAAAAGTGTGTTGAATATCTATGCCAAAAACACTCACTAGAGGTTGAGATTTCACAATACAGTTTAACTATGAATCAGGAGGCAGCAGAATGTGGTTCTCACATCTAGCCTGTAGGAATTCAGGTTTGCAAGTTCTACGTGGAAGCCGATTGGAGCCAATGGGGGAAACGGCTTGTGAGACTTCTCTTTCAAAATCTCTGTCCAAAAGCTTCAGAGAAGCTTCCGAGCTTAGAATCCAGCATAACTCACAGAACCGTAGGTGTGCTAGTTAGAAGAGGGGTAGAGCTGAGAG
>NW_007803685.1:0-1121 GCF_000696425.1 Galeopterus variegatus | reverse complement strand
GTGATGGGTATGTTTACGTCACGTGATTAGCACTTGTGGGTTATGCGACTGTTTTCCTTCTGCTCATGTTCTTACCCATAATGCATGTGGAAACCCCGGGGGGGGGGGCAAAAACCTCAATGTTAATTTTATTGTAATGAGATTATAATAAGGCGAAGGACAGTGCAAGGGCCGAGTACTACAGACTGCGCAGGCGCTAGAAACTAGATTATTTTAGTTTGGTTTTAGCTCCTTGTTATCAGGATATGTTAGTTGTGAGTTTAACCTCAAAATGGGAGTGTTGGAAAGTTCTAGGGTGGTCTTTGGTTGAAGTTAGAACGTCCGCAGCGTCACCGCCCAGCTCCCTACGGCTCATGTCTGACTTCCTACCTAACACGTCTTTGACAAGTGGTAGAGCTAGGAGTATTCCTCTCTGCGTGCGCAAGAAACCAGTTTGGCCCAGGCACTTCCTGTGACCTGGGCATGTCACTGAAGCACAATTTCCTTAACTGCATCTCAAATGGAGTGACTAACACTTACTCTGAAGAATGGTTAACATATGCAGAACACTGAGCCCAGGGTTGCTGTGCTGAAGTAACTACTTTCGTTAATATTAATTATCACAGCGCTGCTGCATGGTTTGAACATGAGGGAGGTCACAGGGAGCATTGCAAACATTAGATTGACATTGGGTTTATCTTGAACACTCAGCTCAAAAGTTTCCAACTCCTTGATAAAGATTTCCCATACCCTTCGCCCCACTGCCTCCTGTGTATTGTTTCTCCCTCATTGTTACTCCTACACTTTGTTCTTGCTCTGTCCCACTGTGTTACATTAATTGTTTAGACGCCTGTCTATCCACTTACTTAATGAGCCCTCAGACCATGTCCTTGACCCTTAGCACTGGGAAGATGCTCAGGAAATGCATGAATGAACTCATAAATAAATAGCATTCTGAATAAATTAATTAATGACAACAGAGAGGTACAGACTGGGAAGAAACTGTAGCCTTGTTCAGTTAGAGCCGGGATCCTGACATCTTCTTCATAAGGACAACTTTAAGGCAAGTCCCTGGGCATGTATGCTTTAGAGTTATCTGGAACGGCTACTGCACTGAGGACGAAGAACAGAAGAATGGGACT
>NW_007803684.1:0-1121 GCF_000696425.1 Galeopterus variegatus | reverse complement strand
AGACAAAAACTCTGGGGAGCTCCAAGGGAAGGGTGGTTTCAGGAGCAGAGGAAGAGGATCCCCTGAAGGAGATTGTCTACAGAAAGGGAGTAGCCAGAGAGGTAGGAGGAGCAGGAGAGAAGTAAGTTCTAAGAAGGAGGGTGTGGAGGGTGTGTCACACAGTGTCAGATTATGCAGAGGTCAAGCAAGCCAAGGGCTATAGGTGTCCAGTAGAAAGATCACTTTTACTGGAGCATTTTCAGTGGAGCTGTGGGAATTGAATGGGAAGTGCAGAAGTGGAGTCAGTGAGCTTTGAAACCTGGGATTTGACTGAGAGGAGGAAGACCTTGTATAGAGGTGGATGTATGGTGGGAGGAATTTTGTTTACGTGCTGCTTGGAAACAGCCAGTAGAGAAGGAGAGATTTAACAAAATTCAAAGGGAGAGAATAATTGATTGAGCATGGGATCCAGAGTCAAAAGACGTGTCTTATGAGAAAGATTGGAAGGAATAAGGCAAGAATGCAGGGGGTTAAGTTGGTTGGTTAGTAGTATAGGAACTTGAGGGAATTTCCCCTGATGCTCTCATTCTCTCTGTGAAGTAAGGGGTGAAGTTGTCCTGCTGAGAGACACGAGGAAGGAAAGAAGGGGCTTTGTGTGTATGTGTGTTTTCTTTTTATCTAGCCCCAGAAGCATGCAAAAACCTGGGTGTAGATAGTAGGGCACACAGGTGCATTGATCCAGGATCAGAGTTTTCCAGCATAAATTTTTGTTTTATTTTTTGGTGGCTGGCTGGCACAGGGGTCCAAACCCTTGACATTGGTGTTATAACACAATACTCCAACCAACTGAGCTGAACTGGCCAGCCTTCCAGCATAGGTTTGACAGAATAAGAGGTCATTGTAGTTTGTCTTAAAAAAAAATGTAGCATCTGCTTGATTACCGATTGTATTATTCTCTGGCTGGCTAGTATTTTGTTCCCCCTGAAAAGTTGTATCCTCCTTCAGGGAAGGAACCATATATATAACTTTTGCATTTCTTTATTTCATTTAGTAAAGTGCTAGGCAGAAGTTAATTCTTATGTATTTGATAATTTGACTTTTGTGGACAGTGGCATCTTGGGTTTTTTTTTTTTTTTTTTTTT
>NW_007803683.1:0-1121 GCF_000696425.1 Galeopterus variegatus | reverse complement strand
AACAACATGGATGAGCTTGGAGAACCTTATGTTGAGTGAAATAAGCAAAGCACAGAGGGATGAATACCGCATGTACTCACTCATAAGTGGGAGCTAAGAGAGAAAGAAGGAAGGAAAGAATGACAACAGTGGTTCATTGGATTTGCAGGAGAGAGCATACCTAGGGGTACAAAGTAGAGTGGGGGAAATGGGGATGGGGAGGGAGGTTGGGGATAGTTGGGTGGGGGACATGGTGTATAATCACAATTTGTGGTAATGGGTATGCTGCCAATATGGGTCTGAACATCACATCTTAGGCACTAGTGGTGGCAATTTGCTTTGTACCCCATGAATATTCATAACCAATAAAAACAAAACAAAACATTAAGTAAGTAAATAAATAAATAATTTTAAAAATTTATGTACATATAGAGAAAGTGAACTTTGAGGTGGGCGTGGTGCCGGCTGCGCCTTGCTCTTCCCTTTTCCCTTGATCAGGGCGCCCTCCACCCTCCACATGCATGTTTGAAGGAGTATCTCAAAGAAGAATCCTGAAATCCTTTGAGGCAGCAAAGAAGGGAAGAGAAATTGAAGGAACACACTGGAATTCAATTTCTAATAAAATTTTAAATTTTGTGTTCTAACATCCTTTGGAGGAAGAAATAACTTCCTTTGGGTCTCTTTATCTTTATAAATGTTCCTATTGATCCTCTCTCTCTTATCTGCATTAGATTAATTCAATCCCAAAGAGAAGTTTTGATGGACACTATTATTGAGTCAGTTATGGTGGCTGCATGTTGGAGTCGGGCTCCTCCTTAAGGTGACAGCCCACTTATCTGTTGGCTCCCATTGGTGGCCTCCATCTGTGTCTCACTTAGGTAAGTGCATGTGAGTGACATGGCAGTCCTGCCCCCAGAGAGCTCAATCCAGGGCCTTGGCTGGACTGGATGAGGAGTGTCTCTGCAGTAAGCAATGCCATAGAACCAAGGAGGAACTGGCACTGTGGTTTAAAAGGACATCTGGAGGGTGGACCCAGAGATGTAAAAACAGCAACAGATATGAACAGGGAGACTTGCCACTGACAGGCATCAACCACCAGGTCAGAGCTAGAAAGGTTGGACAAATACAATAAAGCACAGAAT
>NW_007803682.1:0-1121 GCF_000696425.1 Galeopterus variegatus | reverse complement strand
ATTGTAATATAAAACTAATTCAGAAATGCATACAAATCAGAAGGATACAAGTTAATTACTTAAAAAAAATTGAACAGTTCTCTGAAACTTCCATTCTCATCAAGCAACACAGGATTACCCCATGTGAGAGGCCCCCTCATATCTCTCTGAAAGACATCTCTTCCCATCCTTCTCCTGACTTCTAACGCCATAGTTGTGTACCCCCATATTTTACTTTTAAATTTATGTTCATGACAGCAGACAACACATAATGTGTGGTTTATTTCACTCAAAACTAGGCTCATGACATTGATTTACATTGTGCACAGTGGTAGTTTTTCCACTCAATTTTTAAAAATAGTATTCCATTAAAATAGTATCACAATTTATCTATTTATTCATTATTCTAATATTAAGAGACCTTTTATTTGTGTCCAGGATTTGGCTACTATAAATATTTCCACTAAGAAAAAACTTGAGTATTTCTTTTGTTGCAAATATTTTCATAATTATGTTGGCTGTATTCCTAAGAGTGAAAGTACTAGATAATAGAGTACTTGCATTTTCAACTTTGGTAGATATCTCCAAACATTTTCCGATGTAGTCATGCCAATTTTCATTCCTACCAGCAGTAAACTGAGAATTCCAATTAATTCACATTCTTGCCAAAACATGGTACTATCAGCCTTTTCATTTTTGCCCAACCTTAATTGTCTGTAGTGCTATCTCATTTTGTTTTATTTTAAATTTTGCTATGGCTATTAAGATTGAGAAATTTTTCATCTGTTTATTGGCTATTTGGAAATCACTAGCATCTTGATATTGCTCAGATTCCATTTTTGGCAAGAATATTTTATTGGTAGAGTCATGTATTTCCACAAAGTGGCACAGACATCTACATATCTTCATTTTTGTGATATTGATGGTCTTTGATAATGATTCCTTAGATTCGTTATTCTATTTGATGTTGGCAACATGATGATATTCAGATTCACTTATATTTAATTTTTAGTTAAAATATTTCTTTAGAGAAACTTAAAATGTCGCTCATCAATTACTTGGTTTTCAATAGGTACTGTTCATGCAGAAACTGGAGGTTAAAAAAAGTATCTTGTTTGTTTACTACTTTTCAGAATAATAAT
>NW_007803681.1:0-1121 GCF_000696425.1 Galeopterus variegatus | reverse complement strand
GGGTTAAATACAGTTTATATTGATTTTATTTTTATGAATTGCAAACAAAATTATGCATTGATGTATGTGCCTAAACCTCTAACTTCTATAGTGATTCCCAAACACAGGAGGGTACTTCAAAAAGTTCATGGAAAATAGAATTAAAAGTGAATACAAATCTTTCCATTAAAAATTTTGAAGATCCCTCTGTATATGTCACAGAATACTATTTTGAGAAATATTTATAAATGTGCTACAAAAAATAAGTTGGAAAAACCCTGCATATCCTACTATATCTTGCTTTAAAGATTCACAATGAATGTTGTCATGTTTAAAAAAAAAAAAGTCCTGGGAGGTCTACAAAAAGAAATCAGCAGTGGAGTGACATCAGCAAAATGATGAAGTAGGAGAAACCAGCCTTCATCTCCCACCCCAACCCCACACACAAACAATTAAACACCTATCCACAAATGAAAATAGCACAGGAAAGGCTTAAAGTTTCAATTAAGAGCCTATAGCAACACAGTGGCACGAAAAAATGGAGAATAACTACACAGAAAGGATTGCATCACTACCATAAACCCCCTAAAAAGGAACATAATACTGTGCCCTCAACTTAAAGAAGGAGCCATTCTTGTGCCTCCCCAGGACCATGGCCACTGCCCCAACCCTGTGTGGGATCCTGGAGCAGCAGCTGCTCCATGTAAACCCTTGCTGCAGATCCCAGGTCCATGGCCACACCATGTGCATTCATGCTACAGACTCAGACCCTGCCACCACTCCATAAGCACCACTGCCTCAGACATCTGAGCCACTGCCATAGTGAGCTAACCCACACGGACTACTTTAGGTCATCAGTTTCCCCAGCAGAGACCACTCACGAATATCCTGGTGAGTTCAGCTCTGAGCTCCAGTGATGGTTATAAAGGCTGAAGAACCAATCTACTCCCTTACAAATTGATCAGGTGACCCATAGAGTTGAGCAATCTTAGTCATTAAGTCAAAGTGACTAAGAGCAATCTTAGTCATTAAGTCAAAGTGACTAAGAGCAATCTTAGTCATTAAGTTAAAGTTGTGAGGGGAAACTAATCAGCCGGTTTCCAAGGAAAGATGGCGACGGGTCTGAGCGGCTGTGCCAGGAG
>NW_007803680.1:0-1121 GCF_000696425.1 Galeopterus variegatus | reverse complement strand
AAAGAAACAGACTAATACAGTGACTGACATTTCACTTTGCATTATGTCTTCAATGTCATCCATATTCTATCAGGTGTCACAATTTTTTTTCTTTTCTAAGTGTAGAGCTAGAGCTAGGGTATGGAGCTCACAGACTCCTTGAGCCCATTCACAAACCCTTCACAAGCAGGTCTATGAGCTAGGTAACTGGCAAAAAAGGTCCTTGGAGCCTTGGCTGAAGTAGAATAGTCTTTATTTAGCACACACATGTCTGAGAGTTAAACAGTCCAAAGGAGAAACTCAACTGCTACCTGCAAAGTCCAAAGAAAAACCGAGCAGCTGCCAGCAGAGTAAACATGCTCTATTTTTAGACTTGAGCTCTGCCAGCCAGCGCTGCTTCACAAACTCAAGAACACACAATAGCAAATATATTAAAAAGATACGTTGGTGCACATGTGCACTAACTCCACCCACACACAACTTGTTTACAAGAAATGTGTTGCTCGACCCCCAATCAGACCTGAGCCTAGGGAGCCTGACTAAATTATCCTATTTTCCCCACACTAAGGCTCAGTAACATTCCATTCTATGTATGTACCACATTTTGTTTACCCATTCATCTGTCAATAGACAAAGGTTGCTTCCACCTTTTGGCTGTTGAAAATAGCACTGGTATGAACATGTATGTATAAATATGTGTTCAAGATTCATTTTTTAAAAAAATTTATTTATTTAATTAATTTATTTATTTTTATTTTAACATTTACATATATATATTTGTGGGGTACAGTGTATTGTTTCAACATATACATATAGTGCACAGTGATTCACTTAGCATAGACAGCACAGTTTTGTATCCATTAGTCCACTCCTTCTCCTTCCTTCACAACCCCTCCCCTCCCAGCCTCTGGTAACCATTATTCTACTCTCTCCTTCCATGAGAACCAGTTTTTCATTGGTTTGTTTGTTTGTTTGTTTGTTTTTTAGATTCCACATATGAGCAAGATCATGTGGTATTTTTTTTCTGTGACTGACTAACCTGACGATTTCCAGTTCCATCCATGTTGCTGCAAATGACAGAATTTATTCCTTTTAGTGGAAGAATAGTATTCTATTGTGTAAAAGTGCCACTTTTAAAAAAT
>NW_007803679.1:0-1121 GCF_000696425.1 Galeopterus variegatus | reverse complement strand
TCCAAATCCCAGCATTTTGAAATCACTTCAAGTTATGCTAATATAACTAGAACTCTAAGCAATTAATATAGGCTTTAGAAACTCTTTCAGAAGTTCAGATTGTTTGATTTGGTGACTTCTGAAAAGGCTGCCCTGTGGTTTGTATTCAGCGAGAGCGTCTATTATGCTCAGAAGGGAAAAGATGTCAAAAGACTTTACCTGAATGAGGAAAAAAGTATATAGGGTTTCTTACTGAGCTCATCTTAACCTATAAGACAGAACAAAACAAGAGAAACTTGTTTCCTCTAAGTATTCTTCTAAGTGGGATAAACTGATTTTTTTCTAAACCCATTTTAAAGAATTGCATATGTTTGTAAGTTCAAAGATATTTATTATTGTGACTATCTTAATAGCAAAATATCAGAAGCCCATTCAATGAAAGCAAATAGGATAGATTGTAGATGCACAAATAAAACAGAGCTGGATCACAGCGGAAGTGACAGCTTCCATTCAAGGCTCCCGTGACAACCTCTAATACTGCAGTTTAAAAGGGGTATCTAAGCTCTCACTCCTGAGCATGTGATAAGACTTAGGTGTAAGTACATTTAATTAGAGCACTACCCAGGCCCCATCCAAATGTTACTATGTTTTATGCTTTTTTTTTTCTTTTGATCTTTCTGTCCCACTTCCCTTGTTCTCAGAAAACCAGCTTTGTGTGCCAAACAGATTTTTAAATATTCAGCTTTTAACATGTTTGAATACAGACAGTTCTCACAGTCGGGGTCCATTATTTTCTGGAGGCATGTGCGAGGGTTATCAGCATTAATGAGAGTCGTGTGCCTGTGCATGTAAATAAAAAACAGATATATCATGGAGAAGGTAGGGGTGTGTGTGTGTGTGTGTGCAAGACACACATTTTTGTATGCTTCTTGAATAGGGAAAAGATAATTTTTTCTCCATAGTTTTTGTGAAGTCCCTGCTAGTAAGTCTCTGTGTATAGAACACCCCTGAGGTTCCTCCTATAGCTCTGACATTGTAATTCACACTTCAGTCCCCAATTTACCAAATAATTCATGTCAAGCAAAAGTCCAACATGAAGTGCCAACTGTTTCTCGATAGCAAAAAAAAAAAAAAAAAAAAAA
>NW_007803678.1:0-1121 GCF_000696425.1 Galeopterus variegatus | reverse complement strand
GACTGTTGGTGGGAATGTAAAATGGTGCAGCCTCTATGAAAATCAGTATGGCAGTTCCTCAAAAAAATTAAAAATAGTATTACCATATAATCCAGCAATTCCTTTTCTGAGTACATACTCAAAAGAATTTAAAGCAGGGTCTCAAAGAGATATTTGTATACCCATACATAGCAGCATTATTCACAATAGCCAAAAGATGGAAGCAGCCCAAGAGTTCATTAATGGATGAATGGATAAAAATGTGGTACATAATAGAATACTATAAGCCTTAAAAAGGAAAGAAATTTTGACACATGTTACAACGTGGATGAACTTTATGGGTTATGCTAAGGGAAATAAGCCAGTCACAAAAGGACAAATGCTGTATGATTTTAGATGAGGTACACAGAGTATTGAAATTCGTAGAGACAGAAGGTAGAATGGTAATTGCCAGGGTCTGGAGGGAAGAGGGGAATGAGGAGCTGTTGCTTAATGGATATAGAGTTTCGGTTTTACAAGATGCAGAGACTGAATTGCACAACAATGTGAATGTACTTAACACTACGGGATTGTACTCTTAAAAATGGCTAAAATGGCAAATGTATATATTTTACTGCATACTAAAAAAAAAAGATGTCTATGCCATTAAGCGTGTGCCTTTTAGAGTTTAATCCTGTTGGGGCTCAGAAATAACAGCATATGGTACTACCCCAAAGTATGGTATATACAACACCCCAAAATAGGGACTGAAGAAGCAGCCCCAGCTAAAATGATGTCACCAAGATGGCAGAATAGACGATCCCCGCAGTTGCTCCCCACTAAAAACAGATCAACTTAGAACTATTAAAACATAAAAATTGCCATCCAGAAATCACTAGAACTTGGGAGAAGATGAGGAGAGACTCATGGAATCTTGGGTGGAAGGCATGGAAGATTGTGGTGACCAGGAGGAGAGATGACCTCATCAGCTTAAGCTCCAGCTGCTTCCCTGGTCAGTGTGGCACAGCACATGGAGCAGCTACCAGCTCACAGAGCAGCTACCTAGAGATGGCAAAGCTGCAGCGGTACCCTTTGAGTGAAGCTAGTTGGAGTAAACAGGGGAGAAGGCTGCTGTGACTGCTTGCAAAAAGAAAAAAAAAAAA
>NW_007803677.1:0-1121 GCF_000696425.1 Galeopterus variegatus | reverse complement strand
CATTTTTTCATGTATTTTTTGGCCATTTGTATGTTCTCTCTGAAGAAATGTCCACTTGGGTCCTGTCTTAGTACCCTGTGCACTGCCCTAACAGAACACCTGAGACTGGGTGATGTGTGATGAACGGAGATTTATTAGCTCATGGTTCTGGAGGCTGGAAGTCCAAGATCAAGGGGCCAGCATCTGGTGAGGGCCTTCTTGCTACGTCATCCCATAGTGGAAGGAAGGTTGAGAGAGGGCAAGAGGGGACCGAGTCCCCCTTTTATGTCAGTACTAATCCCACCCACGAGGGTAGGTCGTTCATGACCTAATCACCCCTTAAAGGTCCCGCCTCTAATACTGTTACCGTGGCAATTAAATATCAATGTGAGTTCTGGAGGAGACCAACTTTCAGACCATAGCAGGCTCTTTGCCTATTATTTAATGAGGTTATTTGTTTCCTTGCTATCGAGTTCCTTATATAGTTTGGATATTAACCCCTTATTGGATGTATAGTTTGCAAATATTTCCCCCCATTCTGTAGGTTTTCTCTTCACTCTGTTGGTGGTTTCCTTTGCTGTGCAGAAACTTTTCAGTTTGATGTGATTTCATTTGTCTATTTTTGCTTTTCTTGCCTGTGCTTTTGGTATCATACCCACATACATCACTGCTGAGACCAGTGTTGTAATTCTTCTGCATGTGATGTCCAGTTTTCCCAGCACCATCTGTTGAAGAGACTGTCCCTTCCCATTGTATGTCCTTGGCTCTTCTGTTGAAAATCAACTGGCTATAGATGCTTGGATTTATTCCTGGGCTCTATATTCTGCTCCATTGGTCTGTGTCTGTTTTTATGCCAGTACCATGCTGTTTTGATTACTGTAGCTTTGTAGTGTATTTTGAAGTCAGGTAGTAGGATGCTTCCAGCTTTATTCTTTTTGCTCAAATTGCTTTGGCTATTTGGGGTCTTTTGTGGATCCATACACGTTTTAGGATTGTTTTTACTACTTTTGTGAAAAATGTCATTGGAATTTTGATAGGAATTGCATTGAATTTGTAGACCACCTTGGGTAGTATGGACATTTTAACAATATTAATTCTTCTTGTCCAAGAACATGAGATATCTTTCCATGTATTTGTGTCTT
>NW_007803676.1:0-1121 GCF_000696425.1 Galeopterus variegatus | reverse complement strand
AATCACGTCACTGCTGCCTAGCAGTTAGCTGTGTGACGGTGTCCCATGTGTCAGGTGGGTATGACTTAATACTGGTCACAGAGGCTGGTGGGTTCATTGGACCCACAGGGAGGTGCTTGGCAGGAGGCCGGGAATGAGAGCTGTGGCAGGCAGCCCCCAGCGCTGTCCCCAGTGGCCAGTCCACCTTAGAACAACACCTTGCTCCTCTGGCCTCGACTACAGCCACCGCCTCTTCACTGATGTTCTGACCTCCCTACACTATCCATATCATTATTGCTAACTTCTATCCCCAAAATATTGCTTTTTTCATGTTGACTTTCGACTAAAAAAAATCTTCCCCCATTCCCTCTCGATTAGTCTTGCGTTTAGAGCCCTGCATGGAACAGTCTTCCTCCCTCTTCCCCTCCTTGTCTGCTACATCCTTCCACCTGTCTTTGAACATCTGAGGATCTGACAGACATCTGGAGATGCCAACAGGACTGCGACCTGGCTCACAAGATTTAGGGAGCTCCCGGTCAGCAAAGTGTTTGACTCCAGCCCCAGAGAACTAGGGGGGCCCAGAGGAAGACACAAACACCCCCAGAGAAGTTGGGAGCTGAACTGTGTCTCCATGTGTGGACAGAGGTCTAATTTGGCAGGACTGAAGTCAGAGGAGATGAGAGTCCCTGGGAAGAAAGGGCACGATAAAAAGAGCAGATGATGGCAGGACACAGCATTTGGGAGCACAGAAGTCTGCAGAGGCTGCAGCCTGGGATGTAAGTGGGTTAGTGGGAGGTGTCGCCAGTAAATCTGGCCGAGGTCAGGGGGTGCAGGGCTCCTGAGGCCAGACTTTTGGGTTGTATTCTGTTAGCAATGGGAGGGTACTGAACATTTTTAAGCAAGGGAGTAACATCATGTAATTTCCAAAGAAAAGATCAGTTTAATGGTTATAAAAGGATTTCATGGTTATTATAGAGAATTGGAAAAATACAGAAAAGTAAAAATTAGAAAATGAAAGTCCTTTGGCCCAGTGATAAACATTATTGTATAACAGTGCAATAATGATAAACATTACTGATAACATTATTGTATTCCTATTCTCTCCGTCCCTCCCTCCGTCTGCCTGTGTCTCTCTGTCTCTG
>NW_007803675.1:0-1121 GCF_000696425.1 Galeopterus variegatus | reverse complement strand
TTTTTTTTTAATTCTGCTGATTTATTTTATTTTACCCACAAGAGTAGAAATTTTATTTTTCTTCATTTTTTAGGAATATATGTGTAGTAATTCGAAGCTCTTTTGAATCTTCAAAATCTTATTCTTGTGATGGCTGTAAATCTTTAAGGAGCAAGTAACTTCAAAATCTACAATCTACATTCTTTTCCCATGTAAATAAAACATAATGTAGTATCTGTGGCTGGCAGAAAGATTTTATTATAAAATTAATTGCTCCATTTCAATTAATAGAAGAGATAAGAGGTTTTGTCTAGACATACGGAAAATGGAATCCAACCAAAACACTGTATATTTAAAAAATCATGTTGGCCCTTAAAAATATATATATAAAGTGAAGGGAAAGGTCTTTAGGCAAAAAAACCACAGAAAACACCCCCTCACACCCCCCCAAAAAAACTAAATCCAACTTTTTGATGTGTATTTCGCTGTTATGTTGCAGTTAATTGATTAGAGCGTAACCTGAGTAGGGTCAATCACGAGTCTGAGCCTATTACATTTGTCCTTGTCATTGTTCTAGAGCAGGAATTGGTAATCTTTTTTTGTAAAGGGCCAGATATTAAATATTTTTGGCTTTGAGAGCCATACAGTCTCTGTGGCAACTATTCAGATTTGTCCTTGTAGCTCAAAAGCAGCAGTAGACAACACATAAACAAATGAGCACATAACACTTTATTTATAAAAATAGGGGACAGGCTGGCTTGACCCAGGTAATGCAGTGTGTAGACCCCTAATAGAGAGGACCAACCATCAGTAGGCTAGTTTGCAGATAGAGAGCCATCAGTAAGAAAACCCAAAGACCATTTCTGATGTTCTTTGTGTTTTCTCTGGAGCAATGGTGGTAATGGTAGTGAACCGTCTCACCAAAAAAACCATGCAAATAATGCATGAATATATTGTCACTTCAAACAATACGGAAATGTATAAAGATATTTTCATTCAAGAAACTTCAAAAATACAGAAATATATAAAGCAAAACAAGAAAGGGCCTTTTCACCACATTTTTCTATTCTATTCCCCTCACTAGAGGTTACTGCTTTTAACCATTTAGTGCTTATTCTTCCAATCGTTTTACTAATTTATAA
>NW_007803674.1:0-1121 GCF_000696425.1 Galeopterus variegatus | reverse complement strand
AACTACACGGCCCTGATGTCGGCCAAGTACTCTGGTTGGTACGTGGGCTTCACCAAGAAGGGGCGGCCACGGAAGGGCCCCAAGACCCGGGAGAACCAGCAGGATGTGCACTTCATGAAGCGCTACCCCAAGGGGCAGGCAGAGCTGCAGAAGCCCTTCAAGTACACGACGGTGACCAAGAGGTCCCGGCGGATCCGTCCCACGCACCCAGGCTAGGCCGGCCCTGCCCTGGGCCCCAGGCCACCCTGCCCACACTCATGCTCCCAGAGAACTGCATCAGAGGAATATTTTTACATGAAAATAAGGAAGAAGCTCTATTTTTGTACATTGTGTTTAAAAGAAGACAAAAACTGAACCAAAACTCTTGGGGGGAGGGGCGATAAGGATTTTATTGTTGACTTGAAAACCCTGATGACAAAAGACTCAGGCAGAGGGACTGTTGTCAACCCACAGGTGCTTGTCTCTCTTTAGGAACAGACAACTCTAAACTCGTCCCCAGAGGAGGACTTGAATGAGGAAACCGACACTCTGAGAAACCAAAGTCCTTTTTCCCAAAGGTTCTGAAAGAAAAACAAAAAAAAGAAAGAAAAAAACAAAGAGAAAGTAGTATCCCCTCCCCCAACAAACTCCCCCACTTTCCCAACCCCTTATCCCTGCCCCAAACTCCAACAAAAATCGCTCTCTGGTTTGCAGTCATTTATTTATTGTCCACTGCAAGCTGTCCCGAGACACCGCGCAGGGAAGGCGTGCCCCTGGGATTTCTCCGCGCCTCGACCTTCTGACGACAGACGGCCTCGTCCAATCATGGTGACCCTGCATTGCTCACAGTTCTGGAGGATGCTGCTATAGACCTTCCGTGACTCACGTGACCTAGTACACCAATGATAAGGGAATATTTTAAAACCAGCTATATTATATATATTATATATATATAAGCTATTTATTTCACCTCTCTGTATATTGCAGTTTCATGAACCAAGTATTACTGCCTCAACAATTAAAAACAACCGACAAATTATTTAAAAAACCATAAGGCGAGTGGTGGCTGAGGCCAGGGTGGGGCAGGGTGGTCCTTTTGTGCTCCATTCTTCCTGGTCTGTGGTCTTTGCGCTGAGCTGGGG
>NW_007803673.1:0-1121 GCF_000696425.1 Galeopterus variegatus | reverse complement strand
GCTCCAGATCACAGGGAATAATCAGTTATCAGCCAAGGTGCAATGCAGGTGGTATCCTGCGCACGGACGCTTTCAGATTCAGTTTCCTAAATGTTATGCTGATACGCAGTTCTATCCCTAAATTCTTCTCCATAATGCACAGAAGAAAAAGAAAGCTGGGACAAGCCTGCCAAACATTCTAGCCATCACACCTGCCAAGGGAGATAATGTCTTGTTATTTGGAAAATGCTTTTAAATACATTTGAAGTGAATGAGTATGTATGTCTGTGTCTGTGTCTATGCGTTTGTACGTGAGAAAGAGACAGCCAGACAGACAGAGACAGCGAGACAGTGAGAGATGGAGAGGAACTTAGAGAGATGGAAGAGGCAAAGAAGAAATACATTCTAAACTTAATAGTACTATATGTTTAAAGTATGAAAACTCAATTTTTGATTATAAAATATGCTGTATTTGTGAATGTGGAGAAAAGTGCCTATTCTTTTAATTAACCAAATATGCAGTTGAGAGACAGAGATGGAGATAGATAGTTGCTGAGGGTCCCTAATGAGCTAGAGACAGATAGCTGCCAGGGCTCCCTAACATGCCTTGTGACCAGGGCGAGGAAACTGCACATCTTCGCCTCACTCCTCATGTCACGGTAGATGGAGCAGCATCTGCCCTGCCTGTCTCCTAGGCCTGCAGTGAAGGGTATACATGTAAGTGCTTTAGGAAGTAGAAAATGCCAAATAAATGGAAGGGATAATTATCAGTAATCACCATCATCATCATAATTTAATCCTGAAGATGACTGGCATGGTTGGGGAGAAACAGACTCCATTAAAATTATGTAGAAGATACAGCCAAAAGCACATTTAAGTCATATTTCCCACCTACCACATTTCCTATTCCATACTTTCCGTTCTGAATCCCAAAGATTTATCAGGGAACACTGCTGCTTTGTTACTATAAAGTGATTGCTTGCATAAAATTTACAAATTAAAAAGGTCCTTTTTTTTCCTATATTTGTTGAACTACCATTAGTCTGAGAAAGCTTGCATGCATGTGAAAACCGTATTTGCTTCATTCTCCATAGAACATGGATGCCTTCCCAAGTATGGTGCCGATTCGATCTCAGCCTTCC
>NW_007803672.1:0-1121 GCF_000696425.1 Galeopterus variegatus | reverse complement strand
ATTTTTCAGACACATTTTAATATAATTAAATTCATAAAGGGATTGCTGTACAAGATAGCCAATTGATAGGTATATTATAAACAATTTGTAGTTTGGTTACAAAATTAAAAACCAGTACTGCAAAACAACATCATTAAATTTTTTAATTAAAGTAGAATAAATTTAATGAAATGAAATGAGTGTTTTTAATTCAAGAAGATAAACTTTTGTAGTCTAAGACTGATTTCTTAAATATACAACATATCTTGGAAATAATTAATTGTCTAACTGAGACCAAATGAGTCACGCTACTAACTTCCCCTTCCACTGATACCTGAGGAGTCTCTTCCAAGATCCACCCAATTTCCTTTTCAGCCCTCCTTAAATGCTGACGGTGCCCCCATATCTGTTTCTTCTTTCTGTGAAACCGATCCTTCTTTGGGCCCCATGCACATTATGGCAAGGGCCTTAAACCACCATGGGAAGCAGATTTTTGGATCTGGCATATGAAAAGATCACGTAATATGCCCACTTTTCGGTTTTTTGCCCAGAACCAATTCACTGCGACTTGAGGCATCCCATGGGATAGGGTTCCCTAAACCCCTGAAAATACTGCTCTTTGTCTCCCCACAGCACCTACCACTTATTGTTGTGCTCCTCTGAGAAAAGGAAATACTGATAATAAGTGCTGTGTGCTGTGTCATGTGTACCTCTGGCCCAGCCATCTATCTTAAAGTATTGCAGGTTTCCGGATGTCATATCACACAGTATCCTGCCTGATTGCAGCATAAGGATTGATAACACCCCTCCCCTTGCTTGTGTGGACATCTCCCCTAGCTCTGCGTCCCCACCCAGGGCTCATCTCTCCCTCTCCAGCCTGCTCAGACCCTGTGCATTCATGAGACAGGATCTAGTGTCACTTCTCCACTTTCTTCATCTAGCTGTCACCATTAGAAATGCCACATGAGTTAATTAATGATGTAAACTCTCATATCATGCCTTATTCTCTAATGCTGATTTTTCTTTTTCATTTTGAAAATAGTCTAGCATCTATTATTTCACTGTGTGACTACTGAGTGGTAGTTTAAAATGCTGTCATAGTACTGAATTCATCAATCATTATTCCCCTAAAAATACACTTC
>NW_007803671.1:0-1121 GCF_000696425.1 Galeopterus variegatus | reverse complement strand
AAAGAAAACAGAAATAAAAAAGAATAAAATTAGATTCAGTAAATGAAAGTCAGAAAAAAAAAAGTTAAAATCAACAAATAAAAAGTTGGTTTGGTTGTAATTGCTTTCCTTTTGAAACAGTTAAAAAATTATGAATCCTTGGGCCGGCCCGGTGGTGCACTGGAGAGTGGGCAGCTTGGGAGTGCGGCGGCGCTTCCGCCGAGGGTTTGGATCCCATGTGGTGACTGGTTCCAACTCAATGGCTGAGCGCGGTGCGGGCGCAACACCAAGGGTTGTGATCCCGTTGCCGGTCCCCGGTACGGGCGCGACACCGAGGGTTGCGATCCCATTACCGGTCAGTAAAAAAGAGACAAAAAAGGAAAAAAAAAAAAATTAGGAATCCTGACAAGACTGTTGGGAAAAAAGATAGAAAAAACAAGACATGCATTTCAATTCCAGAAATGTAAAGTAGATCATCATTAAAGATGCTGGTGATGCTTATATAATATTCAAAGTTATGCAAAATGACAAAATTCCAAAAAAAAATATATCTTAACAAAATAAGAAATTCAGAAAGTGTCAATGATACTTATATGTATTAATTGAAGCCCATAGTGAAAATCCTTCATACAAAGTTTCCATAGCCTAATGCCTGATTTTGTGAACTTTGACATACATTTCACAAAAAAAGAATACCAAACATGCACAACCCTTACGCAGAATAAAAACAGTAAAAACACTCCACACAATGTTAGTAAGATCACTATAAACTTTACACTAAACTAATAAGGACACTAGTATAAAAGAAAATCAACGGCTAATAAGCATCATGACAAAATTTTTGAAAATATTCTTATATTTGACAAATGGAATCCAAAGACATTTTCAATTATAATACCCCACGCACGAATTCGGTTTAAGCCAATGGTCTGTTACTGGTTTAACATACTCAATCTCCTTAACAAAACAAAGGACAAAATCATGTCATGATCACAACAAATACACAGAAACCATTTGCCAAATTTACCATCCAGTTACGGTTAAAAGTAAAAACTCAGAAAACTTCAGTAAATATCATGAAAAGTGATGCAATATTAAAAACCTCACCCTGAGATCAGGATTGAGACAAGGGTGTCTACTAT
>NW_007803670.1:0-1121 GCF_000696425.1 Galeopterus variegatus | reverse complement strand
ATTGTATTATGTTTGATAGCCAGTATATAAGAAGGCAGCTAAGCATTTTTGAAAATTGGTACAAAAAATGACTGAGCCTTGACCGGCCGCTGACTGGCTGAGCGAGATGCGGGACAAACACTGAGGGTTGCGATCCATTGCCGGTCACGAAAAAAACAGAAAGGAGAAAAAAAAAATGACTGAGCCTCAATAATCTGAAATTTGACTTGTACAGAAGACATCAAGTAAAATTTCATATCTTTCTTGCATGGTTTAATATTGTAACAGACATTTTCTAAACATTTTACCATTCTACATTAATGATGAACATGACTACCCTCACCCTTCAAGCTTTGAGTGGCAGACCACATCTATCTACTTTCCTCTGGTGTGATCAGATATTATTTCCATAGCATATTTTAATTGAGATATGATTCAAATATCATAAAATTAATCATTTGAAAGTATACAGTTCAGCAATTTTTAATATATTCACAAAGTTGTGCAAATATTACCACTATTTAATTCCAGAACAATTTCATCACCCCAAAAAGAAACCCATACCGATTCACAGCCCTGCCCCCAATCCCCCCAAAACCTTAAAACACTGCTGTGAACATTTGTACACAAATTTTTGTGTGGCTGTTTGTTTTCAATTCTCCTGGGTACATACCTAGAAGTGGAAGTGCTGGGTCATATGTTAACTCTAGGTTGAACTTTTGAGTAACTGCCTCATGCTTACAAATTTACATTCATTTACAAAATAAATATTTATTGAACACTGGGTCAGAAACAGCTTAGCTGGGTATTATTTGAGGTCTCACTAGGTTGTGATCAAGGTGTTAGCCAAAGCTGAGTTCTCATCTGTTGGCTTGACTGGGGAAAGATCCACTTCTCCACTTGAGTGGTTGCTGCAGCATCCAGTTCCTTGTGATTGTAGGATTAAGAGCTCCCATTGGTCAGAGGCCACCCTCAACTGCTAGAGATTTCCCACAGGTCCTTGCCACATGGGCTTCTTAAACTTGGCTTTTTATTCTATCAAGCAGCAAGGAGTTTCACTAGAGCAAATTGGCTAGCAAAGTGGAGTATCACTACATAATCATGAACATGACATTCCTTCTCCTTTGCCATATTCTATTGGT
>NW_007803669.1:0-1121 GCF_000696425.1 Galeopterus variegatus | reverse complement strand
GACTGGCCATTATTAAAAAGACCGAGAATAACAAATGCTGGTGAGGATGTGGGGAAAGGGGGGCTCTTCTACACTGTTGGCGGGACTGTAAACTAGCACAGCTGTTATGGAAAACAGTACAGAGGTTGCTCAAACAACTACAGAGACAGAGAAACACCTGATACTTTTGAGATCTGAGAAATCTTCTCTCATCTAAATTCTCACTGAATTTATCTGTACCAATGTCAGGGTGCCAAGAGGTTATGCTGTGAAATGCAGAGGTCAGTCACACACACATTGAAGTGCAACAGAATGCATGTGGGTTGCTTCTAGGTTCTGCTTACCAGCTGCGTGTCCTTGCACACGGTAACTAAATTCTCACCTGCCATCTTCTCATCAGTAAATAAGGGAGTATAAATCCAATCTATAGTATCATCATAGGAATTAGCTGAAATATTTTTATGTTATGTATCAATTAAAATTTTCTGAAATTTTCTGATAGATGTTGCAAAATGCTACCTCACCTACTCATTATTATTTTCTCCTTTGCACTGCAGTCTTTTCTTATTCTCTGTCTTATATGGGATAGTATAGGAACTGGGTCTCTATTTTTTAATTCCTAAGCACTTTACCTGGCTTTTAGTAATATCTCAGAAAATATTTGTCAAAAGAAAAACAGTGTGTTTCCAATTTTAAGCACTAGTGTAAACATCTATCTGGCCACAAAGAAAATTTAATAATTAGTAATTGGTACACTTGTGGATTTACTTAAGAGCCCTTAAAATGTAGATAATCAAACTAAGCTATCTGGTCTCTGGATTTATTCCTAATAACTCTTTTCTTACATTTTCTTTGCAAAAGTTTTCTTTCCAATAAACCACTTTTGAAATTTGAAGCTACAGAACCACAAAGTGTACTCTTGATGCATACTTTAGGGTATTTCTGGCTGCACCAAACCATGCTGAAAGTTTTATTATTTTAATAGGGGTCATTAACTATCTGCAAATACTTTGCACACATGTAAAGGTGTTGCTACAATCTTTTGTTCTCTGGTGAAGGGAAAGCATTGATTTTTCCATGCCATAGAAATCCCAGTGATGGTGCTCTGATATAAAAATGCTCTATGTGTATCTTGGCCTTAG
>NW_007803668.1:0-1121 GCF_000696425.1 Galeopterus variegatus | reverse complement strand
TATTATTACTTCCCACATCATATATGAACATTGCAACTGCAGACTTCCATTGTTGAGGTAACCATTTCACTTTTGTACATCCAGGTGTATCTGGTATCATGTTCATTCTGATTGGAAGACTTACTTTAACATTTCCTGTAGGGCTGATGATTAATTCTTTCAGCTTTTATGTGTCTGAAAACATCTTTATTCCACCTAATTTTTGAGAATGTACTTTGATTACATAAAGAATTTTAGAATGCTGCTTTTTTTTCAGAACTTTAAAACGTTCCATTATCTTCTAGCTTTCATTTCTTCTAATGAGAAATCTGACTTAACTTTCTCATCCTTCTCTTTTCCTCTCTTTTCATCTCACCACTGTCTTTTCAACAAATAAGATACAATCCTAATAACCTGATGTCTTCTCTACTACCTCTACTGTGTATGATATTTCTGAGTATATTTTGAATGAATGATTTATCTCATCATAATGCATTGTGTATTAATGCTTCTTCATATGTCTGGTATTTTTTAAATGGATGCTAGATATTTTGAATTTTACCTAGGTGGATATTTTTGAATTCCTAAAAAAAAATTCCTGAGCTTTGTTCTGGGATTCAATTAAGCTACTTGGAAACAGCCTGATTCTTTAGGTTCTTTTCTTTAAGCTCTGTGAGTAACACAGCAGCATTTAGTGTCAGGCTAATTTTCACTCACTGGTAAGACAAAACCCATCTGAGTACCATAAGCCAAGCTCTGAGAATTATGAAATTTTCTACTTTGGCTGTTAGGAACAGGTGCTATCCCCAGCCCTGTTTAATCCGTGACACTGTTCTCTCTAATCCTTTCACGTGAATCTTTCCCAGTCTCAGGTAGTTTCCATACCTGCACGCACTGATCAGCACTCAGCTGAAACCTGGGGATGAGGGATGCTCTGTAGATCTCCAGCTCTCTCCTCTCCTCTCTGCTCCAAGAAATCTAGCTACTTTGGCTTTCCCAGACTTCCATCTCTATATCTTCAAATCAGAAATAAGACCAGTCTCTGCTTGGGATTCCCAACCCTGCCCTATCACCTGGAATTTTTCTCCAGGCAAAAATCTGGGGCAATAATAGAGCTCACCTCATTTCTTTGCAATTCTCAG
>NW_007803667.1:0-1121 GCF_000696425.1 Galeopterus variegatus | reverse complement strand
CAGCTCTTCCTGAACCCACGCTCAGCACCGCAGCATGTCACCCCACGGGAGCCTCCAAGCCCCTGTGGGCTCTGATTCCCAACTGGCATCTGAGGCCTCATGAAAGACACCCCCTCCTCTCTTCCTCATCGTTGTTCCCCAGAAACCCATCCCCACATGCCCACCAACTTTCACACGAACGCTGCCTCCTGCCACAAACAGCCACAGGCATCACCAGAGTAGTGGGCAATATCCATCAGAACCACTCTCAGGGATTCAGAGTCTGCACCACCCCAGTCTGGTCTCTGGTGTGAGGCCCTCAGCCCTGGACTCCTGCTCAGCTCTGGGCAGTTCCTTCTTGCTACCAACACTGCTGTCAGGCCCAGCTGATGCCTGAATGTATGTTTCCGAGACTGCAGTAGGGAGGACCAGAAAATGGCAACAAAGTGGCAAGGGAGCCTCCATCTTGATAACTCCACCCCTTCCCCCCCACTTTACCCTCCCTGGAAGGCAGGCACTGGAAACTGAGCCCTGCTCAATTCCATACCATATGTGGGCAAAAAACCCACCAACAGCCCTCCCCTATAAATACCTGTTTGTATCTACCCTGCGCACGACTTCCCCGGCTTCACTCCCTCGCGAGCCACGGGACCTTGCCCGAGAGCGCTTCATTAAAGCCTGCCTCGAACCCACTGCCTGGCTCCTTTTACTTACCACCGCCGATTGGAACCGGGCAGTGACCACCCAGCAGCCCACCTCCCCCTACGCTTCTGCTGAGTCAGGATGAACCAAGAGGATTCTCTCAACCTGGAACAACACAAAACAGCTGCTCAATAAATGTTCTTCCAATACTCCCATGCACCAGGCACTGCTGTTTCTCCTTACGGGATACTAAGGAGTCCTTCTGGATTATACCTGTGTTTTGGGCATGTGGTCGGTGTCAGCCAGTCCTCCAGTGCCCATGAGGCCCCAGAGGCCTGGACAACACTGGCTTTCTGCGTCTTGAGTGTGGAGCCACATAGACCTGTGCACTTGCCTGTGCACATGCCTGTCCATGCACACGCCTGTCCGTGTTCACACCTGTGCACTCACCTGTCCATGCACATGCCTGTGTACACACCTGTCCATGCACATGCCTGTCC
>NW_007803666.1:0-1121 GCF_000696425.1 Galeopterus variegatus | reverse complement strand
TATTTTTAAAATTATGCTGGCTATATTCATATAAAGCAGTTGCTTTTTACTGTTCTTTGGAGAGTCTTGTAGTGGAATGAAGACAGACCTGAGTTTGAGTCCTAACTGTATTCACTAGCTTCTTCACTTGGACAAAATACTGTACTTTTCTTATTTCAGTTTTCTCATTTCTGAAATAGAGAAAATAAAAGAACCTACCTTATTGGGTTATGGTTAGAATCAGATGAGATAATGTATATAAGCCTCTTAACACAGTACCTGGTACATACTGAGAGGACAGTAAGGTTAGCTGATTTTATCATTGTTTTTTTAAAAAACAGGCTTTATTTGTATTTACTTCTTCCTTTGATCTTATCTTTTAGACTCCATTTAAATCAGTTTCCGGTTTAAATTAACCTTGAGATTCTCTCTTTAAGATTCTACCCTGTTAAGTGTGCTGTGTACTGCTTAGCTCCTGGGGTGAAAAGGGAGCTTTCCTGTTGCTTCCAGTTAGGGAGATGGACTGCCTGCTTTCTGTTTATTTTTGGGAGGAGGGGACAGTGGGGGTGAGGAGAGGAGGTATGGTAACTGTGGGGCTCACGTTGGGTAACAGCGTACGTGCCCCACAGTTATTATGTCCCATCAGTCACCCTGGAGCAATGCGGTATTCCCATGGGTAACTCTGGGTAAAGGGAAGCCTTGTTGTTTTTCTTACTCATGGGAAAATTTGTTGTAGATTGCTTGGAGATAGAAATCTCCATGCATGTAACTTGTTAAGTGTTTAAGTATTCTGCCATGTTTCAGTTTTCGTGTGCTATATTTATGTAGTAGGAGAGGCACAGAATTTATTCTGAATTGCTTTCTCCATGAAGAAGGGTGGAGAGACATTGTCTCACATAATACCTCTTTGTAAAAGATGCGGTGGCATCATTTAATCAATTGATTCATCTAAATAATTCCAGTATCAGAATTCTTGATAATAATATACAATTTTCTTCACAATGGAAGAGAAACTTAAAAATACTTTTGTAGTGAAAGTACTTCTAATTTGAAGTTTGATAAATTTGATTATCACTAATGGTTGAATACACTATTTGTATTAATGAGGAAAAATACTAACCAAGATACTTGTAAAGAGTGAC
>NW_007803665.1:0-1121 GCF_000696425.1 Galeopterus variegatus | reverse complement strand
AATACCTTGAGTTAGATCAAGTTAGGATGATGTTTGTCAGGCAAGTTGCAAGAGTAAGGTCTTAGATTTTGTCATGTAAAGCCCTAGCAGGAGATTAAAGATCGATAAAATAGAATGCACTTTATTGCTAGGCAAACTATTAATGGTGGGTCAACAAAAATAAAAGCAGATCTATTTATTTAGATAACTACTATATTTCACTGAATCTAAGATGTCAATGTAATATGTGCCATTATTTTATATATCATTAAGGAAGAAAAATATTCTTCCAATTAAACTCTGACAATGCTTTTATACTTATTGAAAGCACTCTTTTAGACTTATTTGGATATAGATTTTTATCATTTAGAACTTTTGTACTTTCATAAGAAGAAAAATATAAATTCAATAAATGATTAAAATATTCCTAATGTGACTCCACATTCATATCTGATCTTTCTGAATCACATGCCAATGTCATGTCTTTTTCACAGAGTATCGACCTCTAGGCCATCAAGACATTTGGTAATGTAGCATTTCTTAAAAGAGAGCTTTACTATTTTCTTTAAGATTTTCTTCCAGTGATTGGCACCCATCCTTCAAGTTTTAATGTACACAGGTTGTCAATGATAATCACATTGAATTATCCCAACTTCACTGAGATTAACATGTGAGTATGTGTATCTTAGAATCAGCAAAATCTGCTGAAAAATTTCATGTGCATAATATAATTAAAAAATCCTAAGTCAGCCTCTCAAAGATAGACTGTCCCTATCAGAAATCTCCAGAGTAATGATTAAGTAGTAATTCTGCTAATATGGAGATATGTGACTGAGAAAAACCATTAGTTTAGAGGTTTCTCAAATTTTTGTTTGTCAGAATCAATTGGTTTATTTGTTAAAAATGTTGATTCTTAGGCCCATTCCAGACTCATCCAATTGGAATCCCTGGCTGTGGCATTTCTGACCAGCTCCCCAGGACACACTGATGCAGGTGGTCTGGGCAACTGTTTGAGACACACTGTGCTGAGCCTTGTGAAAGGCAGCCTCCTTTGTGCTGTAGACTAAGCTCTCAGGTGATAGGCTTGGAGTCTTCATAAATCCATGGCAGCCAAAAGAAAGCAACAAGCATTTTTTTTTTTT
>NW_007803664.1:0-1121 GCF_000696425.1 Galeopterus variegatus | reverse complement strand
TTTACACTGAATATAAGACAATAGTTATTTCTTTTATTTGAAATTCAGTGATAAAATGGTCATTTACTAAAGCCATCTTATGTATGATCTGAGATTTGGGAATAGTGTTTTTATGCAAATGAAAGAAAGTTAGATCATCCACAGAATCTCCATGCTTAACACCCAGGTTAAGAGGATAAAAAAGCTTTAGAATTAAATAGGCTGAGGTTCATTCACATGAATGATAGATTCAAATTTTCTGTGGTATATTTTCCTAATATGAAAAATGAGGATAACAACACATGTGCCTGAGATGTCAAATGTAAAATGCCTGGGATAAAGTCAATACTTAATACATATTGTTTTCTTGCCCACAGTCCTTCAATTTCCATGAATTGCTTAATAGAACATTGGATGAGATTGTTCTTCCAAATTATTGACAAACATTTCAATGATTTTCTTTATAAGTTTGCTCTGTCTCCTTCAAGATAAGTGTTTCAGATTCCACAAGCAATTCGCAATTGCCCCCTCTTCTCTCCAAAAAGCTCACAAACACACACTGTCAGCCTAGGTCTGCAGCATACTTACGTTATATTCTGTGTATATACATACTGATTCACTAAACTGTTTGTTTTTTCACTAAAAACTCAAAGTAGTAAAGGCACCTACTATAAAAGCATCTTGCTCTCTGTTTGCAAGGAAGGTTGAAGTTTACTTTCTTTTTGAATATGTCAAGCAACATTATTCACTGAACGTCTTTACTGTGTACTTTATATGACATGATTATGAAGTCATGATACTTGATTAGCAAACATACCTGAATTAAAATATCCAAATAAATCAATTCCAATTTAATAACAACTAACATTTACTGAGCATTTACTATGTACCTGGAACTGTGCTATACTTTACATGTACACTTTACCCTCACTCATCACAAATGAGGTAGGTCCTAATCTTAAACCATTTTAAAGAGACATTAGGAAATTTGTTCAAAGTCACACAGCTACTAAGTGATAAATTCAGATTTAAAGCCAAGTATTCTGAGTCTGGAGGCTGGATTTTTGAACCACTATACTATGCCATCTTTATTGAAGTAGTTACATCAGGAGACAATGTGCAAATATCAATGCTGCCATTAT
>NW_007803663.1:0-1121 GCF_000696425.1 Galeopterus variegatus | reverse complement strand
CATTTGACTAAAGTGGAAACCCTATATGGACAATATGTTTGGCCTTCTACAATCATCCTGGAGTTTGCTGTCTGTGGAGTTTAATGGTTCTCTTGTCCTGGGTGCCTCTTTAGTAAGCCAGAGGCTCAGAGAGGGGTAGCATGTCCTAGGGCTTGGTTCAGGGTACCTACCTGGGGTCTGAGGAATGCAGAGGGTCAGGCCAGATAGCGGGTGAAGGAGGCTGGGGGATCCCTCTGTTGAGAGAGCACAGGGGTTTTTGATGGTTTGATAGCAAGGACATATAAATAGCCCGAGAATTCTGTTGAACAGTGAAAGCATTTGGCCCATTCTCTAAAATGTTTGTTAGTTATGATCAAGAATGATCTTCCTTTGAGATTGTTGTGATCCCAAGTGGGAAGAATGTCAGGAAAAAATTGTGAAAGACTTTGCAGTGTTCCAAATAATAAAAAAAAATAGATTACTGGCTGTCTTAGCACCCTTCAGTGTTATCTGATTCCTAGGGACCTGCAGTTTTCATTGTCTTTGGGCTATTTTACAACTCCGTAAATTGTAGAAAACTTGTAGTAACGCAAATGATTCTCATCCATGGAAATGCAAATAAATTTTGTCCTATAAAATGTAATTGGTTATTACTCTGCAGATATTGACTAGTTTTGCATTTTTAAAAAATTCATTTTAGCATTATCAGTATGTGTGTGTTGTTCGATTTCTTTGATATAGTTGTAACATCTTATAGGTTCCCTCGTAAATTAATGAGTTAACTAAAATCTTTGATACATGTTCATTTTATATTTGTATAGAGACATGATTTTACCTTTTTAAATATTTATCCTTTAACATGAATGAATCAGCATCATACAGTATCAGAAGTGTAGATGCTAATCTAATGCAAGAGTTGCCACAAGTTTCCATGGTAACCCTGATATTTGGTAGAGGTAATACTAGCTCTCAAACTGAGCCCTTGCATGTTTTCCATGGACTGGACTAAGGAATCCCACTGCTGAAATAGAATAATGGCAGTCTTTTACCAATTACTAAGAAAAATTAAATCTTTTTCCCTTGATTTTTTCTAAATCTTTGGCACCTGCTGCCACATGTCTTCTGGTAAGTTCTTGAAGGTA
>NW_007803662.1:0-1121 GCF_000696425.1 Galeopterus variegatus | reverse complement strand
GAGGGCCCCGGGGGTTGCTCACGCGCCGTGCGGGGCTTGGGGAGCCTGCGGAGGCCGCGGCCGCGGTCCTGCTCTGGGGTGCAGTCTGGAGCAAAGGTTTGGCCTGAGCGCCTCTCACTTGGCTGTGCGACTTCGGCAAGCCACTGTCCCCTCTGAACCTGTCTTCTCATCCCCGTGCAGACAGGGAATACGTAGTGACAGCACCTACCTCCTGGAGAGAGGTTGTGAGGAATGAGGGACTCCAGTAAATGTTAGCTGTTGTCATTGTTACTTGGTTTCAGGAGCCTCTTGGGACTGGGGCGAGTAAGAAGTTTCCAAATTGCACATTTTCTTGTGGTCCCTTTCTCAGAGATTAGCACAATGCCTGGAACGTGTTTGGCCATCAGTACAGTTTTTTGATTGAGTGAAGGGGAGGGGGGAAGTCTCACTGCAGCCATAACCGTAGGGATAATGGGGAACGGTCTGCTCTATTTGTGTGTAAATTTGTCATACAGTCTTATATTGGGATTACATTCACTGCAAAGAAAGCAATTTTTAAAAAATCCCACTTAGTTTTATTAAAATTATTTTTAACATTACTAATTTTATAAATTGGAAAGCATGTAATAAAGATTCCACTTCTCATTTGTATTCATTAGGAAAACAACTCCAGGCTATAGAAAGAGACAATGTAAATAAACCTCTACATGGAGTATATACAACAGGAAATGAGAAATGATGTTATCTTCACCCACTTGCAAATTAAAATAACTGGCCGATATCCAGTGAAACTGAACAATTATACTTCCGTATTTCTCCAATAATATTAATTTAGAAGTTACCAAGAGCTAATTCAGCATGATAATAGAAAATTTTATTTTAAAAGTAGATCAATCATTTATTTTTAAAAACCTTTATATTTGGGGATAATTTTATTTCATTTTCCAATTTTACTTATACTTTATTTTTTGTAGGGTACAGTGTGTTGTTTCAATACCTGCATATACTGCGCAATGATTCACTTAGGTAGGTAGCATAGTTTTGTGCTCAATAGGCCAGACTTTCTCTTCCCCTAACCCCTTTCCTCTCCCAGACTCTGCTAATCGTTATTTTATTCTCTACTTCTATGAGAGACCATACAG
>NW_007803661.1:0-1121 GCF_000696425.1 Galeopterus variegatus | reverse complement strand
TATATTTCTTTGACATATTTCAAGATGGCTAATTCAGGGAGACTGGAAAAACAAGATTAGCAAGAAGTCTGTTTCCTCCTGTAAAGAGATTTACATCTGTAAATGCAAACAGCCAGGCTTCCTCCCAGGCGCCCCTGCTTGGGCTGCTCTCTGTTGTTCTCTGAGGGCAGCTGCCAGACTCCAGGAAGTGTTCTCACCTGCACACAGGATGTCACTACTTGACTTTAACTTCTGACTTCCTTCCTTCACCTGTGACGACCTCCCTCCAGAGCTGCAGAGAAACCTGGTCTCAGGCCATTGTTCTGGGGCTTCTGCTTTCCCTGCCTGCTCTCTGGTGAGCACTGGGATAAAAGCTCTGTACCCCACTGGGAATTTGGGACATTTGGAATTTGGGACATTACTGTCTTGTGTTTCCCTCCTGTTTTGCCCCTTTCCCAGCTCATTAAATAATAGAATTTGTTATGCCTCTTCTTCATATTGACCTAAATTTGTCAGTGATTTTTATTAATGAAACTTCAGGGATGAAGAGGAAATTTTCCCTTGGCCCCTACAGTTAGAAAAGGTGAACCCACTCTATAGTGACAGAAAGCAGATTAGTGATTGCCTGAGGCGTGGGTTGCTTATTGCGGAGTGACTGAGGAAACTTCTGGGGTGGTGGGAATGCTTCTGTGTGTCGATTGTAGTGGTGATGTATACATATGTCAAAACTCGCTGAACTACACTTGGGTGTAAATTATACCTCAGTAATGTTTTTTTTAATTAAAATGGGGCTGCTTTAATTGAGGAAGGGATGGCCCAATCCACCCCAGCCCCATTGTTGGAGAGAGCAGGACTGAAGCCATGTTGGGACCTAAAACCGCCTGGGCTGTGACGGGGAGGGTGGGGGCGGATTTTAAAAAGGACAGTGTTTTTCTCTCCACTCTTTCTTCCCATCCCCTGACTTTCTTGTCTTGCTTGCTAAGTAGGAAAACAAGGCCAAGAAGCTAATTAGTACTTTGCAGAGCTAACAGTTCTTTCTTTGAGACTTGCAGAGTTTTAAGAGATGATCGGGTCTGGATGACTGGAAGCTGACTGTGGGGTAAATACTGGACAAAGACCTATTCCTCGTCCCGTGCATACCA
>NW_007803660.1:0-1121 GCF_000696425.1 Galeopterus variegatus | reverse complement strand
TAAGGATATTGCCTCTGCATTTACCCACAAACCTTTTGGGCTTCAGAAGTGGATTATCCTTACCTAGAAAGAGCTATCACTTTCTCTGTTCTGGAAGACCCAGCAGTGGATCCTTTACCAGAAAAGAGGTGATTCCCTCAGAAGCTGCCAGCTTCTCTACTTCTGTCTGCAGGCTGATAATTAGTGCTAAGTCCCAGAATAACCATATTGGGTTTGATAAAGAAGGAAAAAAATTACATACACCGAAGGAGTTAAAAGGATTAGCTAGGGGGCCGGCCCGGTGGCGCACTGCGCTAGTGCGCCGCTTGGGAAGCGCGGTGGCACTCCCGTAGAGGGTTCGGATCCCACATACAGACCAGTTCCCGCTCACTGGCTGAGCGAGGCGCGGGGGCAACACCGAGGGTTGCGATCCCGTTGCCGGTCCTGGTCCGGTACGGGGGCGACACTGAGGGTTGCGAACAGTTGCCGGACATGGAAAAAGACAAAAAAATAAAATAAAATAAAATAAATAAATAAATAAATGATAAAGAAGGAAAAAAATTACATACACCGAAGGAGTTAAAAGGATTAGCTAGTATGTATTGCCTTGAGCCAGGGGAATACCCCTGGGATGAGATTTTGAAGGTGCTTGATCAAAGAAGCCAGAATGTAAGACTGTTACAAGCAAGTATTCCTGATGTGGGACAATTAATTAACTTTCTTGGGACAAGGCACATTCTAGCAAGGACCCTAGGAGATGGGGCAAACTCGCTGCTGGGTTGGCTCTTGGAGGCCTGAAAAAAGCAATGGCCAGAAATAAATGAAGTGGAAATGCCTGAGTTGCCTTGTCAGATGTTAAAGGCAGGAAGTGGGCACACTGGAATGAATACATCGCACGAGGCCAGAAGACACAGCAGACAGTTATGTTCTCCAAGGTTGTCATCGTCATGCTGGTGAGAAGGGCACCAACATCACTATGAAATCCAGTGGGGGCCTCCTCTGCAGGCCAGGGCCAATGGTAGGAGAGGCAGATACAGTCTTCGGAGGCCAGGTAGTACAGCTTCAATGCCAGACACCAGGGGACCACAATTATTCTGAGGAATGGCAAAGTTGAAGGGACAGCCAAAGGAGATTGACTCATA
>NW_007803659.1:0-1121 GCF_000696425.1 Galeopterus variegatus | reverse complement strand
GAAATTAGCACATCTGATTCTCTTTGTCAAAAATGAGACCACTTACTCTCTCGAAGTTTAATTGCCTGGCCTAATGTCATGACAGTGGAACAACAATACCAAAACTCTCCTTTCTGGGCTGTGCCTTCTTCACTCTGTATTCTTGTTTAGCTTAGATTTTTTACACTGAAAAAAGTGTAGTTGGAAATAATGACTGTTTTAACAGAGAAATAATAGGTTAAGACTTAACACTTGAATTATAACGTTATACAATAATGTAAGCTTTCAGATTTTTGTAGCTTTTATGCTTTATGATAATTAATGTATTGTATTTTTATAGTGCATTCTAAAGTACTACATACTAGTGTTTCCTTCCCTTCATTAGCTTATATAATGCTTTAAAACATTTCCAATATTTTATTACATGGTCTTTGATTTTCTCAGTGAAAAGCTGCTTATATTATTTTCTTCCCCAGAAAATAATCTCACTTTGATCTGGTGTCATGTGAGCATCTTTTTTTGATGTTGTTGCATCAAGTGATGTAGCAATAATGACAAAGATCTGGAAATGGAAATAGCAATCTTTAAATAAATCTGATTGTGGGATAAAGCTAAATTATTGCATTTCAAAAAAAATGTATTTAAAGTTAGCTATTCCATGTCAAGTACAGTGAGTTGTGGGGATGTAAGGTTTTAGATATGCTAGGAATCAGCGAAAAGAACCTGAAGTGTTGAAAGGCCAAAATCTAAGATGAACAAATCACATTATAATCTTCTAGTTGAAATTTAAAAGGCGGTCTCTATTAGATTCGATAATGTGTTTCACATTTTTATGAAAGACAGTGATAAAGGAAATGTGTCAGAAGGAGGACTAGTGCAGTGAAGAAAATTACATCTATTAAAGAATAATATTGCTGAAGAAAAGAGAAGTGTGAACTAGACAGTTGCCTTCAAGAATTTGAAGAGTGAACATATGTAAGGGAGATTAGGCTTAGTACAGTGCTAGAGAGTAGAACTAAGGAAAAGAGTAGACTTTAGAATAAGGAAGGTTTTGCCCCATATGAGAAATAATTTTACAGCAAGATCTTCCAAGAAGAGGTCAGTTAACTTTGCAGATGGCAAACTCATCATCCCTGCCAGCT
>NW_007803658.1:0-1121 GCF_000696425.1 Galeopterus variegatus | reverse complement strand
CATTCCTTGCTCTCAAGAAGCTTATTACTATTGTGATCTTTTATTCATTCTTTTTAATTCTTTAATTCAGGAAAGTTTTGGCTTTCTTTAAGTCAAGTAACGTGATACATTGGGAATAAAATGACGATCATGGAACTCCCTTTTCTTTCCCTCAGGGAGATAATATTCCAACAGAGGAAGTATTAGTAACTGTATCATCACAATGCATTGTTATATTCTGCAATAGGTTAATGCACAAAGTGCTATGGGAACACATGGGAGGGCCACACATACTGGGAAAGATTTCTTGTAAAGGATATCTAATCTGCATGTGCACATGTAAAGTTGGCCATGCCTGGAGGTAAGAAGGGGTATGCAGTGGGAAGCTAATGTAGTTTACTATAGAAATCGAGGCATGGAAATTGAGAAATGAGTCTGGAGGGTCCCAAGCAAGACTACTTCATAAAGGATTTTATATGCTTTGTCAAGAACTTGAGGTTTTTTTCTGCTGGCCAACCTAACTGGCCAACAGAATAAACCAGAAATGACTAGGTGGGAACAAAATGTAGGGGACAGAGCTAATGAGAAGTATTGAGCAAAAGTTGGTTCTTGGGGGAGGAATTAGTAAAGGCAAACAGAGCCCCATTCCTAAAAGGTGAAATTGAAGACCACTAACAAAACAGGGATTTGGGGAATGAGACAAAAGAGCAGCTCTAAGAATTGCAACATTACAGATGGGACACTGAAACACTGATGGCCAGGACTGGATTTAAAAAAAAAAAAAAAGATGGACTTGTCTTCAAATGTCACAGGGAGCTGAAATTGTGAAGAGAATCAGAGAGGGCCAGACAGCAAGGAGATGTCCTATTGGAATTTAATGAGAAATAGCAGATCTTTTACATACTAGAATGTTGGGACTTCTGGAAAAAGTAGTAATATTATTTTCCCTTTTTCTGTGCAAATATTATTTACTGAAACTTTATTCAAAAGAGTGGTGCACCATATTCTTGATCTATCCAATCAAAGAACAGGAAACATTTTTATGGAACATTAAGTATGGCTCTGTTATTCTTTGCCCCTCATCTAGAGCAGTTGCTGAGTCTGTGCATTCATTGGTCTGCAGTACATACATGTGAAGTGCA
>NW_007803657.1:0-1121 GCF_000696425.1 Galeopterus variegatus | reverse complement strand
ACTGCTTCTGGAGCCTAAAGCAGAGCTGAGCCTCAAAAGGGAGGAGAGAAAAGTCAAGAATCTTCAACTGAGGCGAGACAAGGAAAAAAAAGACCTTAGAGAGGCAGAGAACCAGGCAGGCCCTGCCAGAGTCCTTGATAGCAAAGTAAATGAAGTTAATTAGACATGACATAATGACAAAAAGAGCTATATTTATTGACCAATACTCTGCAATAGGTATACTACATGTATTACCCTATTGAACCCTCACAACAAACGATATGAGGTTGGTGCTGTTATTTTCTCCATTTTAGAGATGAGGAAATTACACCTGAGTTGATTTTTAGTAGCTCCCTTGAGCTAACTGGTAAGTAGTAGAGCCATGGTCTAAACCAAGTTTGTCCAAGACATTAACCCCAAGCAGTTTTATAGATATGACACCAGAGACCCAGTAGAGCTAAGTGACTTGCCCGGGAATATGAGAAGCTGGCTGCGGATCCAGGACTGCAGTCTAGGGTCTTGCATCTCCGAGGTGCTTCGCTTTTCACACACGAGGTGACCCCTTGCGCAGGATGTAGGCCACCATCACTTCCTTTCTTAATTATTAGCAAGCTATTCATGTATTACCATGTACAGTTGCTGGGATCCATTTTCCCACAATTTAAAAATTGTGACATTTATATATCTTTATACCTCACTTTTCACACTATCTAGAAATGACTGTTTTGGTTCTGTAATATTTTACTAGCTTTTTCTTAGTACCTGGGCATATATATTACCTTGGCGATAAAACTTGCACACAGTTGAAAATATTTTTTCTTACTATCTTTTCACCTTTCTTCTGAAGATTATTCATCCTGATTGAAAATCATAAATAAGAAGTTCATAGCATCCTGTATGCCAGGTACTCTTAGGCACTTTACATAGATCCTCATTTAATCCTTAAACAACCTATGAAGTACTATTTCTATGTCGTACTCATAACAGCCTAGGAAGTACCATTTTTATCCCTACTTTTAGTTGAGGAAACTGAGGCCTAGAGAAGCTAAGTAATTTTCCCTAGGTCACAGAGCTAATAGACGGCAAAGCTGGGCTTCAAAACCAGGTATCTGAAACCAGAGTCTGAATTTTTAAACTATGCT
>NW_007803656.1:0-1121 GCF_000696425.1 Galeopterus variegatus | reverse complement strand
AATGGTGCAGCCTTTATGGAAAATGGTATGGGGGTTCCTCAAACAATTACAGATAGATCTATCATAAGACCTAGCTATTCCACTGCTGGGAATATTCCCAGAGGAATGGATATGATCATGCTGATGGAATATCTGTACTCCCACATTTACGGCAGTACTATTTACAATAGCCAAGAGTTGGAACCAGCCCAAATGTCCAACAGCTGATGAGTGGATGAGGAAACTGTGGTATATCTACACAATGGAATAGTACTCTGCTATGAAAAAGAATGATATACTACCATTTGCAACAACATGGATGGACTTAGAGAAAATTATATTGAGTGAAACAGGTCAGGCACAGAGAGAGAAATACCATGAGTCCCCACTTCTTTGTGAGATCTAAAAATAAATAAATAAATATACAAACAAATAAAAGGAATGGGAAAACGACACAACAATCAAAATAATTCTTTGCATTGTTAATTTGAGTGAATACATATGATGTACTTGGGGGGAGTGGAGAGAGGTGGGAGAAAGAGGAATGGGTAAAGGGACACTAAAATCAACTATAATGTATATTTAGAAGTTAAAATAAAATAAAATTTTAATTTTTTTTAAAAGAAAGCAAAGGGAGTATTAGAACCCCCACAGCAACAATGGAACATTTTTTTTAATTTGTATATTTGTATTTTATTTTACTTTATTATCATTGTACATGTTCATGGAGTACAGTTTGTTCTTTCATTGAATGCACATATTTTATAGTGATTTAATCAGAATATGTCCCATATCTATAAACCAAACATTTATCATTTCTTTGCGGTTAGAACATTCAAGATCTTCCTTTCTGGCTATTTTGATATATATAATAAAATATTACTAGCTATAGTCACACTAGAGCGCCAGAACTTATTCTTCCTATCTACCTGTAATTTCGTAACTTTGTTCTGGTCTACCAGCCTTACCCTGTCCTGTCCTCCCTTCACCCTTTACCTACCTCTGGCAATAACTGCTCTACTCTCTTTTTCTCTTTCTCTCTTTATTTTCTTTGAGCCATCAAATTTATATACATTTATGAGGTATATATGATATTTGGGTCCATTCATATTGTTCACAATGATCATATCTGGGCACTTACT
>NW_007803655.1:0-1121 GCF_000696425.1 Galeopterus variegatus | reverse complement strand
AAATTGTATTCTTTAGAAGCTTCGTTCCATAACTCAGTTGAAGATCAGATATGGCTAAATCTATATGAAGTTAAAACACTTAGAAAATTTGTGAATTCAGTTCTGCAAGGACTTCTAATAAATGATTTGCTTATTTACTTAATCAGTTTTGATGACTATACACAAGTGTGTTTGAATTTCAGACTTTAATTTTCTTTCTTCTTATTATTATTAGTATATTCATTTTACAAATCATGATTTTTCTTTATGCCCTTCACCCGACCTGTCCCTCCCCAAACCCCCTCCCTCTCTCACCCCCATTTCTAGCAACCTTAGGTTTGTTCTCTCCTTCTGAAAGTTCAATGAATTGCTCTGGTCTCTCCCTCCCCTCCCCTCCCCTCCCCCTCTCCCTCGCTCTCCATCTTTCTTAGCACCCTGTTATGATTGAGAACATTAATTTCTCTTTCCTAGTCTAGCTTGTTAACTCTCTAGGCAAAGAAACAAAACAACTTTTCCTGTGACCACAGCTTAAAACACAGTTGTGAAAATTCTCATTTCTCCTCTAGAATCAAAGTAAAACACAAGGGAAATTGGAGGCTCTGCAAGTTGCCACCACCGCCAGTATATGCATTCTATATAACCTGTGCTCCTCATTGGGCTTCTCCTTAAGTTAATAGCTCTAGAGCATTAAGGGCTATTATTCCTCTTCACTTGAGTGAAGAGCTGTGTCTTAGTATGTTTTCTGTTGCTTATAACAGAATACCTGAAACTGGATAATTTATAAAGAAATGAAATTTTTTTCTTACACACCTGGAGTCTGGGAAGTCCAAGGTCGAGGGGATGCATCTAGTGATGTTCTTCTTACTGGTGGGGACTCTGCAGATTCCTGAGGTGGCTCAGAGCATCACATGACAAGGGGACTGAGCATGCTAATGCATCAGCTCAGGTCTATCTTCTTTTTCTTATAAAGCCACCAGTTCCACTCCCATAATAACCCATTAACCTATGAATGGATTAAAATGTTCATGCGGGCAGAGATCTCATGAGCCAGTCACCTCCCAAAGGCCCCACCTCTCAACACTGCCACGCTGGGGATTAAGCTTACACATGAGTTTGGAGGGGACATTCAAACCATAGCAAGC
>NW_007803654.1:0-1121 GCF_000696425.1 Galeopterus variegatus | reverse complement strand
TCATATGATAGTTATTTTTAACTTCTTGAGATTCCTCCATACTATTTTCCACAATGGCTGTACTAACTAACATTCCCACCAACAGCATAAAAGACTATAAAAGAGTTCCCTTTTCTCCACATCCTTGCCAGGATTTATCTCTTTTCTTTTCTTTTTTTGGCTGTGGGCACAGTTTATTTCAGTTCATATAGACACTGACCCACATGCTCAAGGAGCTTAACAATAATACATTGAACACATGGTGTCTGTTCTCCCGTGTCCCCCCAAGATAGGGAAAGACACTTGGCTGAGCAGGGTTGGGGTCTGAGGGTCTGAAAGCCTCTGATCTGGGACAAGGCTGCAGTGTTGGCCCAGGTTGCAGAGAAATGCAGTGTTCTTTCTCTCCAGAGGAAAAGTGCAGAGACAGGGCTGAAGCCCCAAGGCAGGGAGGCCCCACTCTCACCGCAGATTGGCAATGGGCAGGCCAAGCAGGTGTCCTTCACAGTGGGCATCCCCTGAAGGCCTGGACCTGGTCTGGCAGTGGGCTGCAGCTCTTGGGAGGCTTGGGAGCAGGTGGCACCATGGGGACTGGCTGGGGAATGGTGGGTGGTACCCCCTTGGGTCCTGGGTGCCTATGTTCAGTTCTGGGCCTCCTCTGAGCACCACTTGAGAGCAAGGTCCTTGTGGGTATTGGGGAAGATCTGGCTATGTTCAGTTCTGGGCCTCCTCTGAGCACCACTTGAGAGCAAGGTCCTTGTGGGTATTGGGGAAGATCTGGCTATGTTCAGTTCTGGGCCTCCTCTGAGCACCACTTGAGAGCAAGGTCCTTGTGGGTATTGGGGAAGCCCTCCCACCAGCAGATTGGATGTGGCCTCTGTGGCTAGAATGAGTGGATTCTCCACAGCTGGGGACAGCTGGCGGGTCACACCCACATGGTGCCTGTCAGGCCTTTATGCTCATGGCCCCCAGATACCACATCACAGGTGGCCTGAGCTGTCAAGGATGCCCTTTCCAACCATGTAGTAGGCCTTGGCCACTGCCTCCTGGAGGTTGGAGGGCTGCTGGCCCTCCTGCAGCTTCTGTGCAATGCTCTTGTCCTGCAGGGAGTGGGAGAAAGGCACCACTGGGGAAAGGATGTCATA
>NW_007803653.1:0-1121 GCF_000696425.1 Galeopterus variegatus | reverse complement strand
ATAAATTAATAAGCTAAAATATTATGCATGAAGGATATATGTAGTGAAAATATTTATTTCACAGTTTTCTTAACCCAGTCTTTAAAATACCTAGTGTTTCATTCCTTAGCCCTCAGGCAGTGAACAAAAATCACTCTAGCTCACAAATAAAAGACCCTCTCTACATTAATTATTAAAAGGCAAGAAAAGGAACTCTTACAAATCTACAAGAAAAAAAATCAGACAAAACCAACCTCATGAATTTTCAGCAGTGGTTACCACCTGTGGGCTAATAAAGTATAGCCAGAGCAGAATCTAGAATTCCTCACAATTTCCTCAATCTATTTAACCATTTAAATTCTTTATTCCCATTAGTTACTTTACTCAGAATCATTGAGATTTTGATGCACACATATGCCACAAATTTATATATTTTTTCTCATTTAGAAGGTATTAACCTGATCGATAAAAAATTATGAATTATTGCATTCATATGTATTTACTCTAATATATAGTTAAGAAAAAGAGGGAAATTATGCAACTAAATCCCAGGATTTTTCTATGCTCAATTTTATGAGAATGAAAAAGTTGGAAACAACATTTAAAGGAAAGTTCAATAGCATGGAGTAAAAAAATACTACTAGAAATAACCAGGTTTGATAAAGGCACAAGATAAAGAACTAGAAGCAAATTCACTTTTTCCAATTCATTAAATCTGATAAAAAAAAAAAAACCTTTAAATTACTGTGATTCTAACATAGAAGTAGTTATGGTGCTCTATGTTTTTTAAATAAAATATTTGTTTTTTATTTACCCATATAAATTCAGAAAGCTAAATCAGAGTATTTTGCAATAAATGACTCAGATATCTTTATTTTTTATCAGTTAGGTATAAATTTGTGTAATATTTTCAATATTATCTCAAGAAAAATTTTGAGTAAGTATACTTAGAGATTAACTATAAATTCCAATAAAGTCTGCTAAATATTCAGGTCTGAATATCACGTTGTGTGAGGAGAAAAGTAAATACCATAAGTTAAGCATCTCTAAACCTTTCTTTTTATCTTAGTGAGAAAAGGGTAAAAAAAAATCCCTTTAATTTTGAAATTTATACTTAAAGACCACATTTTGATTTCTAGCTC
>NW_007803652.1:0-1121 GCF_000696425.1 Galeopterus variegatus | reverse complement strand
TATATATATATATATACTTTTTTTTTTTTTGAGAAACTGAGCAATATACATGTAATGCGACTCAGGAATTCCACTTGGAGGAATTCATCTCAAGGAATAAGTAGAAAAGTACACAGAAGTGTCTATATGAGGGTGTTTATCCCTACTTGTATATAATATTGTAAAAACTGGCCATGACATAAATGCTTACCAAATAAAGATGGTCCAATTGCAAAAGCTGTCACAATCAAAATGGAGTCACTTGTGTTAAAACCCTAACAACAGGAGCTGGAGAAGGCCAGAAAGGGAGGGCTCTCTCATGTGAATGCCCGATAGCAAGAACTATCACAAAGGACTCTGCAAAAACCATGGCCTTGCACAAAATGATACTTCTGTTCTGCCCAGCAACTCACTGTCCAACCTCCAGCTGATGCCCCTATTGTTATTGATCCTTGTAGCCAAAGATAATTCATTCAAAACAGCTCATCTAATCCTCATTTTTCCTGTAAAATCTTCCCCTTGCCTCAACCTTCCTGAACACAGACATAGGCTACTGTGGCATGCATTTTCCCATTGCAAAGCCCATTTCTGAATAACTTTCATTTTCTTTTGCAGCGCCTCTCTCTCTGTTATTTAGGTTGATACAACCAAGTCTGGTATAGCCAGATGATGGAATATCACGTAGCTGTTTGCAAAGATGTCTACACTTGTTTTCGATTATGTTACCCTAGACATTGTGTTAATTCAAGTTACACCTTCAGTACAGTCATTTACTCCCTCCCCTGAGTCCTGCAGGGGTGGCCAGCTGACTCTGCAATCAGGAAGCTCCCACCCAGTGTAACCACAGCCACTGGTCCTCTTTCCCACCTCTCCAGCAACCCCAGAGGCTCTGCTAATCACAGTAATAATTGTTAGGAAAGGGCTCCACTGGTGAAATCAGTGATATTTAAGATAGTGGGTCTAATTAGTATTTGAAGTATTCCCCATTTTGCCTAAAAAACATGTAAGAATTTAGCAAGGCCTGTGACCCAGGCCTTTAAGGATGACACCTGAGGCTTGATCTCAAAATCCAGTGGCCAATTTAGATTCAGGTTGAGCTTTAAACAGTACTCTGATTGGGTCTGGATTCTGGTTTCTTGGTG
>NW_007803651.1:0-1121 GCF_000696425.1 Galeopterus variegatus | reverse complement strand
GTCCACATCCCTCCAAAACATCCACTTAATGACTCTACCTTACTTTGACCTTCAAACATCCCTTAATTCTGTCCACTGATTTTAGCTCCAGGATCCAAATCTAATTTAAATTCATTCCTAATTGTTAGGGAATAAATGTTAATATCTCCCTAAAATTCATATGTTGAAACCTTAACCCCCAATGTCATGGTGTTAGGAGGGGAGCCTTTGGGAGGTAATTGGGTTTAGATGAGGTCATGAGGGCAGAGCTCCCATGATGGCATTAGCGCCCTTATAAGAAAAGGAAGAGACACCAGAGTGTTCTCTCTCTGCTACATGAAGATACAACTAGAAAACAGCCATCTATAAACAAGAAAGAGAGCCCTCACCAGGAACTGAATCTGCTGGTATCTTAATTTTAGATTTCCCAGCCTCCAAGATCTGTTGTTTAAACCACCCAGCCCGTGGTATTTTGTTATACCAACTGGAGCTGACTAAGACTACCAATATTTTAATTCTCCTGTGAATAAATAAGTGTCTCCATGATCCTCTTTGGCAGTTTCCCCCCAAAGCCAGATATTCTCCCATACACCCTCTTCCTGTCTTCCTATTTGAAAGCTCTGTTCTTCAAGTCCTAATCCTGTCTCACATTACCCATGAATCCTTCACTCACTACCCCACCCCACTCCCACCCCAGGCATCCTCCCACACTATAAGCTCAAAGCAACAACTTCTGCAGCACTCATTGGATACTTCCTTATGCCTTGGCATATCAAAAAAGCCAGGAAACGACTGGGAATAAACACATATAGACGTCTAGGACAACTCTGGATAATTAACTTGTATTTATATTTATCTTTTACATTACTACCATATCCCATTGATTTTAGGATGAATAATTTTTCACTTGTGACATCTTTGAAATTGTCTTGTAGTTCATGGCATTTTAGATTTGATGATATATAGTGTTTCAATTTGCATATGTATGTCTTTATGCAACGAACTGCAAGCTCTTTTAGGAAAGGACCCATACAATATATGTCAGTTTTCTTTCATTTGCCTAACAAAGATCCTGTGCACAGTATTGGTCCTCTATACTTTCTTGCTAAAAGAAGAAATTGCTTTGCTGGAATCCAGTAAGA
>NW_007803650.1:0-1121 GCF_000696425.1 Galeopterus variegatus | reverse complement strand
GTCCGGTACGGGGGCGACACTGAGGGTTGCGATCCGTTGCCAGACACGGAAAAAATAAAAATAAAAAAAAATAAAAAATAAACATGCACACAAAAAAATACACAAGGTTGTAGTTATTTTATACAACTATTTGATGTACCTGTTTTACCACACTATTTGCTTTTCTTAAACTAAATCTTGTAGATTTTTCAATGTTACACCCATGAACCTATTTTTCCTAATGACTGCATAGTATTTCACAGAATGGTTGAATAATAACATGTTTATCTGCTCCCCAGTTAATGGCTGTTTGGAATGCCTCTGATGGTGCACTGTGTTGAACATGTCTACTGTTCCTCCCTATGCCCGTCTTTGTACAATATATGAATTTTTGTGTAAATAAATAGAAACTTAGAAATTTAGAAATAGAACCACAAGGCCAAATAAGCCACATTTTCAGTACTGATTTTTATGTTACCACTAATTTGTCCTTAAAATGGTATACAAAATTATGACAGAACATTTTTCCTTTCTGTAAACTATCAATTTGATTGACCTGTGACTTCGGAAAAAGATTATAGGTCAAAATACTCCCATGTAATTTAGCTTTGCTGGTTGGAATGTGTATGTCAAAGATTAGGGTAAGTTCTTTCTATAGAACTGAACCACGACTGCGTTCACTCATAAGAAATGCTATAGTAACATCAAACATTTAATATATGTGGCACATCAGTGGAATGGCTTTTAAGTGAGGGACGGGATGGTAATAGGGGACTAAAACAGCATTGCCAGAAATTATAGATGGGGTTGCTTTACCAATTTTTTTCTGAACCTAGTTATTTGAATGTCCAGATATAAGGAGAAGGACCCAGAGAGAGTCTATACATATAGAACATATAGAATATGCATATTAGAACATATCATTCGCTGAAATCACTTTTGGAACAACTATGAGCAATTTACTCATATCATAAAATTCCTTGGATGTATTAATCATCAACATGTAAAGTTTATTTTTATCAAGTAAGACTTTTGTAGATGCTTTTTTGAAAGGTGCAGTCACATGTGGTTAGCAACACTTTCTTCAGTGTCAGTTTTGAACTCAAATAAATACAGTCATTTTTTCTCCTTAATTTATTTCT
>NW_007803649.1:0-1121 GCF_000696425.1 Galeopterus variegatus | reverse complement strand
GGCATCCTTGTCTAGTTCCTGTTCTTAATGGAAAAGCTTTCAGCTTTTCCCCATTCAGGATAATATTGGCAGTGGGCTTACCATATATGGCTTTAATTGTATTGAGATACTTTCCATCTACACCTAACTTGTAAAGAGTCTTTATCATGAACGAATGTTGAATTTTGTCAAATGCTTTTTCAGCATCTATAGAGATGACCATATGATTTTGTCTTTGCTTTTATTGATATGGTGTATCACATTTGTTGATTTGCATATGTTGAACCAACCTTGCATCCCTGGGATGAATCCCACTTGATCATGTTGTATAACTTTGTGTATGTGTTGCTGTTTTCTGTTAGCTAGTATTTTACTGAGGGTTTCTGTGTCTATATTCATCAAGGATATTGGCCTGTACTTTTCTATTTTTGATGTATCTTTGTCTGGTTTTGGTATCAGGGTGATGTTTGCCTCACAGAATGAGTTTGTGAGAATGGCTTCTGTTTCAATCTTTTGGAATAGTTTGTAGAGAATTGGTATCAATTCCTCTTTGAAGGTTTGGTAGAACTTTGCAGTAAACTCATCCGGTCCTGGGCTTTGCTTTGTTGGGAGCCTTCTGATAACAGCTTCAATCTCTCTTATTGTTATTGGCCTGTTCAGATTTTCTATATCTTCTTGCTGTTATTGGTCTGTTCAGGTTTTCTATCTGTTCTTGGTTTAGTTTTGGAAGCTTGTGTGAGTCCAGAAATTTATCCATTTCCTCCAGATTTTCGAACTTGTTGGCGTATAGCTGTTTATAGTAGTCTCGGATGATTCCTAGTATTTCAGTTAGATCAGTTGTAATATCACCTTTTTCATTTCTAATTTTTGTTATTTGGGTCTTCTCTCTTCTTGCTAAAGGTTTGTCAATTTTATTTATCCCTCTTTTAAAAAAAACAGGTTTTTTGTTTCATTGATCTTTTCTATCATTTTGGGGTTTCTATTTCATTTAGTTCTGCCCTTATCTTAATTATTTCTTTCCATCTACTAACTTTGGGTTTGGATTGTTCTTGTTTTTCGAGTTCTTTAAGATGAAGTATTAGGGCCGGCCTGGTGGCGCACTGGAGAGTGCACCACTTGGGAGCACGGCGGCGCTCCCGCCG
>NW_007803648.1:0-1121 GCF_000696425.1 Galeopterus variegatus | reverse complement strand
ATGATGTACCCTTTCAACAGTTGTATTGAGGCATAATTGCTGTACAATAAACTGCACGTATTTAAACATATGTATGTTTGACATATATCACTCCTAAAGCCATCACTATAGACATCACCCCCAAAAGTTTTGTCATCCCTGTCCCCCTCCCACTGTTCTGGTTTCTGTCGTTATGTGTTTGTAGTTTTACGAAACAGTGTATGTTTGTAGTTTTAGAATTTTATGGAAATGGGTCATACGATACGGCCTCTTCTTTAGTTCTTTCACTCATTATTTTGAGATTTATCGATATTGTTGCTTTATCACAAGTTCATTTCATTTTATTGCTAAATAGTATTCTGCTGTATGGATATACCACAATTGTTTATCCATTCACCTGTTGATCAACATTTGAATTATTTCCAAGTTTTGGCTATTATAAATAAAGCTGCTACAAACATTTGTGTATAATACTTTGTATGGATATATGCTTTCATTTCGCTTGGGTAAATATCTACAAGTCAAATACCTGGATTATATGGTAGGTCTATATTTATATACATATTTTTAAAAGAAACTGCCAAACTGAGGCTGGTATCACCTTTGTACATACTAGGGACATTGTGAGAAAGGAAAATCACAGGTCCATCTGATTCTTGAATGTAGATTGATGCAAATTATCCAGAAAGTTAAGGAACTGAACACAGTCTTGTTTGAAATAAATAATAAGTCATTTTGGTCTTTAATTTACACCAAGAATGCAAAGTTAATTTATCATCAGACAACAAGGCATTCAAGGGTGACAATAGCTAATAACATTGTATTGTTTATTTCAAGACAGCCAGAAGAGAGGATCTTGAATGTTATAACCAGAAAGAAATGACAAATGCTTTTGTGATAGCTCTGCTAATATTATATTTTGATATATGCAAGTATCGAAATAAACTGTACCCCATAAATATGTACAATGGAAAGAACTTTTAGGCTGACTGATTAGCTCAGTTGGTTAAAGCACTGCCTTGTAACACCAAAGGAAAGTGTTTGTTTCCCCTTGCCAGCCAGCTGCCAAAGAAAAAAAAAATTTTTTTAATTTAAAAAAGGAAGTAAATCATTCTAATTCAGCACATTAGGAATGAAACAAA
>NW_007803647.1:0-1121 GCF_000696425.1 Galeopterus variegatus | reverse complement strand
TGACAGCATGTTACTAATGATTCTCTTGGACGATTTTTTTTTTTAAATGACTACATTACAGCACAGGTAAGAAGTTATGCTTAAAGCCAGAGTTGGAACAGAGGTATAAAAGGAAAAAAAAATAATAAGAAAAATATCGAAAATTTATGTGGGGAAATAATTTAATTTAGTTGTGATTGATTTATAAGAAGCTGACCTCTAATTAGTCATTGAAATCATTAAACTGGAGGCCATAAGAGAAATTGTCACAAAGAATGATCTGTTTGTTATTCCGCTAGGATTACCTGTCAAGTGGAAGCTAGAGTTTACCTAATATTTGTGAGCCACTGATGTCATGATATCAGAAAAAGTGACAGTAATTAGGGTTAAAATCTTTTCAATTTTTATCTATAGTATATGAAAAAAGACTTAAAATATAGACTTGTTGTGCAGGGTTTTCATGCCATTTCTTATGACATCTGTAAAATAGTGAGATTTGCTGTTCTCAGAAAAGTGTGTTTAGATTTAACTGTATGAAATCCAGCAATTTTGGTGGGTGCAGTTATTAATTCTAATTTATTACCTGTAAGTGGCTTTTAGATATTCTAGAAACATAAACATAAAATCTATGAATGAAAGTGGGTTCATTTCTTCCTTTCCAGTTAGTATGCATTTTTGTCCTGCTTTTTTGTCCTGGCTGTGACCTCTGTAAAATGCTGAATAGATGGAAATAGTAGACACCCTTGTCTCAATCCTGATCTCAGTGTGAGGTTTTCAATATTGCATCACTAATTATGATATTTGCTGAACTTTTCTGAGTTTTTTCTTTTAACCACAACTAGGTGGTAAATTTATCAAATGGTTTCTGTGTATTTGTTGTGATCATGACATGATTTTGTCTTTTGTTAGTTAAAGAGACTCAGTATGTTAAACCAATAACAGTCCGTTGGATTAAACCCAATTCGTGCATGGGATATTATTATTGGAAATGTCTTTGGATTCCATTTGTCGAACATAAGAATTTTTTAAAAAATTTTGTCATGATGCATATTAGCCAGTGATTTTATTTTATACTAGTGTTCTTATTAGTTTAGTGTAAAGTTTATAGTGATCTTACTAAAATTCTGTGGAGTGTTTTTACT
>NW_007803646.1:0-1121 GCF_000696425.1 Galeopterus variegatus | reverse complement strand
AATGTCACATGTGCTGCTGAGAAAAATTTGTTTTCTGCAGCTGTTGGATGAAATGTTCTGTAAGTGTAAGGTTCATTTGGCCTGTGGTTTAGTTTAAATCAGATGTTTATTTGTTTATTTTCTGTCTAATGTTGAAAGTGGTGTGTTAAAGTAACCTTGCTGTTATTGAATTGCAATCTATCTCTCCCCTTAGGTCTAATAATGTTTGCTTTATATATCTGGGTGCTCCAGTGTTGAGTAGATAAATATGAACAATTCTTATATTCTCTTGTTGAATTGATCCCTTTATCATTATATAATTACTTTCTTTGTCTCTTTTTATAGTTTTTGATGTAAATTCTGTTTTATCTGATATAAGTATGGCTACGGACACTCCCTTTCAGTTTTGCTTTCATGCAGTGTCTTTTTCCAGTCCTTCACTTTCAGTCTATGTTTGTATTTAATAGCCAGGTGAGTCTCTTCTAAGCAGTATATCATTGGGTCTTGTTTTTTATTTTTATTTTTTTCATGTCAGCCACTCTATATCTTTTAATTGGAGAATTTAATTCGTTTGCATTTAAGGTTATTACTGATATGTGAAAACTTAATTCTGCCATTTTGTTCATTGTTTTCTGGTTGTTTTGTAGATCCTTAGTTCCTTTCTTTTTCTCTTGTTACTGACCTCTGTGCATTGGTGGTTTTCTACAATACTAAGCTTTGTTTTCTTTCTCTTTTTTATTTGTGTGTCTGCTGTAATTTCTTTCTTTGTGGGTTATGTTGGTGCTATAAAGAGTCTTATAGTTATAATAAATTGTTTTCAGGTGACAGTAACTTAACTTTAGTCACATGAAAATATTCTGGACTTTCTCCACACAGAAATTATATTATTGTTTCCTTAATTTACATTTATCAATTATATGTTCTTTAGCCACTAATTGTAGCTGTTGTTGTTTTTTCACAATTTTTACTTTAAACCTTCATACTAGAGGACTGAAGGATTTATATAGCACCATTACCTCCCTGGAGTGTTCTGAGTTTATATTATGAATTTATTTCTACAGGTGAGTTTTATACTTTTTAGTATTTTCATGATATCAATTACCATCTTTTCATTTCCAGCTGTAGCACTCCCTTAAACATTT
>NW_007803645.1:0-1122 GCF_000696425.1 Galeopterus variegatus | reverse complement strand
TTCTCGTTGGGTTGGTCTGGAGTGTGGGCCAGACACTGGCGTTTGTCTCAGTTTTTCAAAGCCCTGCAGGTGATTGTGAGGAGGAATGCTGAATTCACGGTGAAGAGATCAGGAAATATGGATGTAGAGGGAAACTAAGAAACCAGTTTCGTTCCTTCTCTGCTGGGGAACCATGGGGTGGGGTGGTGAGATACCCTGGCTTCTAAGGACCGTGGTATCTTCCTCATTACCACACCAATGGATTAGAGCCCAGGCCGTAATTTAGATTCGACCATTGAAACTGTGCTAAACCACAGTTTGCAGTGTAGGTAAAATTGGATTGATTTTATCTTCCTTTAGAGAACTTAATTCTTATCCCTATTACCTGAATAAAAATATGCCTTGGAAATACTGCATTTTGGGGTTTCATGGACTTCTTTGTACTCCTGTAGGTTTAAAAAGCAATGTGGTAATTTTATGTCATGGATTTATTTCCAGAGGATATCTACAGTGGCTTTTGCTTCCTGCGCAACGTTTTTTCAGATGAGTTCATCTTCCTTCCAGGAAATGCACTGAAGGTAAAGTCCTTACAACAAAGAGCAGACATGTTTGCAGTGTGAGCTCTGAAAACGCTAGGTGTGGACTCCCAGACGTGGGTCAGGCAGTGCCATCCATCCCTTCAACTGAGTGGGACAGACCTAAGGGGAAACTGGGACACCCACACTTCAGCAGACCACTGTGATTCTTGGTCACGTTTCACTAATAACTTAGGGTTTATCTGGTTAGAGATCATCCTTTGAACCATTAGTGCAGCCACTAGAAGTAACTAACTCTGTTTTAGGAAATGTAAAAGTCGGCATACGTTTTCCTGTTAACAGCTTGTTGAAAGGATGCTGCCTGGCAGGTACCTTTGCTTGGAGAGTAGTGAGTCACAGCCTTGCCTGGCAGCACAGACAGTCGAGGAGTGGTCAGGCTCCCGTATTAGTCCATTTTGTGTTGCTAGAACAGGGTACCTGAGACTGAGTAATTTATAAAGAACGCAGGCTTATTTTGGCTCATGATTCTGGGACAGCTGCCTCTGACACGGGCCTCAGGCTGCTTCTACTCATGGTGGAAAGTGGCAGGGAGCCAGCGGGTACAAGC
>NW_007803644.1:0-1122 GCF_000696425.1 Galeopterus variegatus | reverse complement strand
GACCCAGGGCTGGGGTTAGCGTGGGGTGAATGAGGCAGGGTTGCCTAAGTGCAGGGTTGAATATGACTTTACTTAGAAGTTTGATATTTTGTTTATGGTGGTTTTCTGCATTCAGTTTGAGGGTTTTTTGTTTGTTTGTTTGTTTCTAATTGCTTAAAATAAGCACTTATCTTGACTGCTGAGTTTTTGGAGGTCTCCTTAAATTTTGCACCCCAGATGACTCTCTCAGGGTCTATTCTTGTCTAGCTGTTGTTTAGGGAGAGAGGACGCCGGTGCTGTGCTGGCCCTTCCCCAGCCACTGCTTTTTCTCTTCCTCACATTTGTTCTGCTCCATCATCACCTTTTTTCTCACCCTCGGGACAGCCCCGCCGTCCCGTTTTCCCATGAAAACACTGGAACATCAAGTTGATGCCTGCACCTGTAGCAGGAAATAAAGGACTGAGGCCACTGACTGGATCAGTCAGAGCGCAAGATGACACCAGTTGATAGATGTACAGAGCGAAGTGACTTTTTTTCCTTTCCATAAATTATCAGAGCAAAGATTGCAACATTTCTATTTGTACTAGGTGTCCAGAAATGGTACTCTACCATGACTTGCGCTAAAGAATAACATTTGAAGCAGATGTATTGACACATCAATATGGTCTGGTCAAATATAAAAATAATTTTTAATAGCAAGTAATGCGTGCCTCAGTCGTCCCCTTCCTGAATCTCTTTGTTGGGGCTGGGGTCTGAATTTCAAGGAGAGTGTATGGGATGATGTGGAGCTTCAGAAGGGGAGAGGTTATCTGCTTCCTTGTTTTTCTTTTTTAAAGATAAAGGCTAAAAAAATTTTTAAAAACATGACAAAACATTCTCTCATCAAAATAGTTGTATCAAAGCAGCAATGTCAAAATGTCATGCCCTGACTTTGCTGATTGTAGGCTCTCAACCTGTACTTGTTATTATGGTTGTTAATTTAACCTGAAATTTAAAATGTAATAGAACTTTGAAAGAGAAGCTAATGAAATGGCAGATTTCTCTGACATTATGAATATATACATATATGTGGGCTCCCTCCTTTCCTTTCTCCCTCCTGTTCCCCATCCTCTCTGTTTCTCTCTTTTAAATACTGAAAATAAT
>NW_007803643.1:0-1122 GCF_000696425.1 Galeopterus variegatus | reverse complement strand
GTATTAGAAACTTGGTCCCCACTGTGACTGTTAAGAGGATGGGAAATCCTATTAAGGTAATTGAAAGGTGGAGGCTTGAAGAGGTGATTATATTGCAGGACCATGCAGTAGTGAATGGATTAAAAATAGTGGTCTGGCGCATGGTTCTGAGGGCTTTAAAAGAAGAGAAGACTCTCACTCTCTCTGCTCCACTATTTCACAATGTGATACCCTACATCACTGAAGTCACCACCAAGACACTCATCAGCTGTGTTCCCCGGACTTTGGACTTCCAAGCCTCTGAAACTGTAAGCAATAAATTTCATTTTCTTTATAAATCACCCAGTTCCAGGTATTTTGTTATAAACAACAGGAATGGACAAATACAGAAAATTGGTACTGGAGAAGTGGGGTGTTTCTTATAACAAATACTTGAAAATGTGGAAGTGGCTTTGGAACTGGGTGTTAGGCAAAGGTTGGAGGAATTTGGAGGACTCAGAAGAAGACAAAGAGATGAGGAAAAGTACGGAACTTTTTAGAGACTGGTTACATGGCAGCAAGCAGAATGCTGATAGAAATATGAACTGTAAAGAGCATTCTAAAGAGGTCTCAGATAGATTTAAAAGGAGTTTATTGGAAACTGGGGCAAAGATCACCCTTGCTGTGAACCAGCAAGGAATTTGGCTGCACTCTGTCCATGCCTAGGACCATGTGGAAGTTGGAACTTAGGACTTGTGAACCAGAGTATTTGGCAGAAGATATTTCTAAGCAGCAAAGCATTAAGAAAGCTACATGACTATTTTAATAGCCTATGCTTAGTTATGGTGGCAAAGGCATGACATAAAGCCAGAATTTAAAAAGGAAGCAGAGTAGAAAGATTTGGAAAAATTTCAGCCTCGCCATGTAGTAGAGAAGCAGAGAGCATAGAAGAAGAGCATAAATATTTGGAAAATTTGCACCCTGGCCATGTGGTAGAGAAGAAGAGAGCATTTTCAGAAGATAAATCCAATGTTACTAAGAAGATTAACACAAAAGAACAGGATTATCAAGAGGAGGACAAGGCCCTAAAGACACTGCAGAAGCCTCTGGACCAACCTTTCCATTTCAGGCCCAAAGGCCTAGGGAGACAGAATGGTCTTGGGG
>NW_007803642.1:0-1122 GCF_000696425.1 Galeopterus variegatus | reverse complement strand
GTGAGTTTATCAGTTTTACCAGATGGAAAGAGAGGTTGCAGCCAGATTGTGAAGGACTTTACTTATTTGGATTTGTCCCTACAGTCACTGAGGGCATGATGGAAGGTGTTTGAATAGGGAAGAAAAATACAGGGTTTTAGATATTTAATTCTGGCTGCAGCATGGATAATGTACTGGAGAAAGAAGAAACTAGAGCTTGAGAGACCTTGGTAAATGGAGAATGAAATAAAACCAATGAGAGACAATGAAGCAATTGGGATAGGGAATGGTAGATAGTTTTGAAAGATATTCAGGAAATGTAACTGACGTATTTGGGAATTGAACTGATAAGAAATTAGCAAAAAAAAAAAAAAGGGGGGGGGGGGTTCCAGATTTCTGTCCTGGAAAGCTAATGGATGGCATGATATTATTTTAAAAATTAGTTAGGGAAGGAGAAGTATATTCAGAAGGTGATTTGAAAGGAAAAGAAAATGGGTTTATTTTTGAAAAACATGGTTTGAAAGTCTATAAAGATATCAATAAAGAATTCTTTTTTTTTTTTTCCTTTTTGTCTTTTTTCGTGATTGGCAACGGATCACAACCCTCAGTGTTGCGCCCGTATCGGACCGGGACCGGCAACGGGATCGCAACCCTCGGTGTTGCGCCCACACCTCGCTCAGCCAGTGAGCGGCTGGTCTGTATGTGGGATCCGAACCCTCGGCGGGAGCGCCACCACACTCCCAAGCGGCGCACTGTAGCAGTGCGCCACTGGGCCGGCCCTCAATAAAGAATTCTAACTCAGGAGAGAGGTCTGCACTAAAGTTATAATTGTAGGAATCTTCAGCATGTAAGTGGTAGTGAAAGCCATGGAAGAAGGATACTATAACATCTAAATATATTATTGACAGTAGTTCCTTAAAAAATTATTAGGAGGCTTTCAGTGAAGCAAAATCATGATGGCAGCATAGGTGCTTACTCTCCCCACTTTCCTCATTAAAATAGAAAACAAACCAAAAAAACCCCATAGCAACTAGGATTGCCAAAGGAAAGAAAAAAATGCAGGTAACTTTAACAGAAGTGAGATAAGTGGGTGAGGCCAAACCACACACAATAGCAGTCACTGTGCAAAAATTGCAAAGTTAG
>NW_007803641.1:0-1122 GCF_000696425.1 Galeopterus variegatus | reverse complement strand
CAATGAAGCCTTTAGTTTACACACCAAGAGCCCCAGTGCTGATCCCTCCAAGGCTCAAAGAGGCAAAGGAACATCCCCAAAGAAACATGGTGGACAATGTTTCTGAATTCTAGTCCCATGCCAAGGCCCACAGCCTCTATTGTGCTCTCTCCTGGATTGTTAATTTTTTTTTTCTTTTTCTTTTTTGTCTCTTTTTTACTGACCGGTAACGGGATCGCAACCCTCGGTGTTGCGCCCGCACAGCGCTCAGCCAGTGAGCGGAACCGGTCTCCACATGGGATCCGAACCCTCAGCGGGAGCCGGCGCACTCTCCAGTGCGCCACTGGGCCGGCCCATGGAATGTTAATTTTAATGAGTGTTGATTATTAAAAACTTTTTATTCAAGGGCCGAACCCGTGGCTCACTCGGGAGAGTGCGGCTCTGGGAGTGCCGAGGCCGCAGGTTCAGATCCTATATAGGGATGGCCGGTGCGCACTCAACGCAGGTTCAGATCCTATATAGGGATGGCCGGTGCGCGCTCACTGGCTGAGCGCGGTGTGGGCGACACCAAGCCAAGGGTTACGATCCCCTTACCGGTCACACACACAAAAAAAACCCTTTTTATTCAAGTATTATAGTCATACAAAAAGTGCATGTACTTTAAAAGTTCAGCTTGCTGAATCCTTACAAGCTGAGCACACGTATGTAACCAGCACGTGGGATTTACATTTAAAGCATATTTTACATTCCCAACAAAGCAGACATTAGTTCTGGGCCAGATTCAGAGGGCTTTTGAGATCAAGCAAGCGACTTGGAACAGTAAGGCCCCGGGACTGGGATGAGCCAGAGTTTAGGGGCCCTGGATCGAGACTGAGAAACTGGGTGGAGGGGTGCAGCGCTGAGGTCTGTGGTTGTGGAGCGGGCTCTATATGAGGGAGAGGACAGAGAGAGACGGCGGTGCTGCCCTTTGAGGCGCGTGGAGTCCCAGCCCGCGGGTCCAGCCAGGTAAGCCGGTAAGAATGCAGCGGCGGCCAAGCCCGGCACGGGCGCGTCCCAATGACTCAGCCCTTGCCAGGAAGGGGGAGTCCGCTACGCTCTCCAGAGCTCCCAGACAGCAGCCTGATCCGGGCCGGCTCCCGGGGC
>NW_007803640.1:0-1122 GCF_000696425.1 Galeopterus variegatus | reverse complement strand
TGTCATTAGGTATGTCATGATGACCTGGAAGATAAATTCATGGAAACACAGAAAAAGTATTTTTGTTCAAATCTACCTTTAGATATCCGCCAGAGTCAAACCATGATGTAGCTTAACAACTTACCTAGCTACACAGAGCCTGCAATTGTCAAAAAGAAAATATCTGTACAGGTGTAACTGATGCACAGAAATACTGGGGATAGGAAAATGAAAACGGAAGCACAAAACACAGGCGGGCACAGTGCAGCTGTGCACTCTCCTTACCCTCAGGATCTCCCTGCAGATGGGTGCGATCCAGTCTTCTCTGAGCGTGTGCCTCCTGGTGTTCTTCCCAAAGTCTGTGGTGGACCCCGCTCCACAGAACTCCATAACAAGCTACAGGGAGACAAGACACGCTGTGACTAACACATCCCAGATTTCAGTGTACATCCAAGAAAAGTTAGGAAAACACAGTCCAATCCCCACCTTCCCTTTTCCTAAAGGCCTGGGCATGTGATCATTTGGGGGGCATCCAAATTACTGAAGCTCATTTCCCAGTCCATTGTATTCACTATGCACATTTGGTCCAGGAGATTCAGAGTGTCTGAAGTTCTGCAGAAGCCCCCAGCGTGGCGGTTCCTGAGTGCTCGCGCTCTTTCACATGCACACGGGCAAGGAAGGACCATGTGTACTTCATCACTGCGCAATAATCAGAAATCTGACTCAAATACACCCTACCATTCTTTCTGACTGTGCCTCAGGGATGTTCTACTTTTCACATATTATGATCCTCAAACTATTGTACATTGACTGGGTTTAACGCAAAAGAAAGAACGCTATTTGTAGCATTATGTATTTTTTTTAAATGCAATATTTACAATATCTAAATGTTTGAACAATATGATCACGACTCAGTGAGGGTACTTCAAAAGTTCATGGAAAAATAGAGTTAAAAGATAATATGAATCTTTCCATGAACTTTTTGAAGCATCCTTGTGTTTATAAATTACCTAGAAAATGAACCAAATTGAACTATTCTAAAATTTTAACTATGATTGGATTTTGGGCAATGGAAATAAGGGTAATTTTTTTTCCCTTCTAATTTCTCAATTTTGCAAACATTTTCTGTAAGGGCCTTTAAAA
>NW_007803639.1:0-1122 GCF_000696425.1 Galeopterus variegatus | reverse complement strand
AGACAATGCTTTTCAATAACAACCCTAAAAGTAAATGGCTTAAATTCCCCATTCAAAAGACACAGACTGACTTGCTGAATTAAAAAGCTAAACTCAACTATATGCTGTCTAAAAGAGACTCAGCTCACCTGTAAAGAAATGCTCTGAGATGATTTGGCACCAGGACAGATCACATGTTAGGTCAAAAACCAAGTCTCAACAAATTAAAAGAAACTGAAATCATTTCAAGTATCTTTTCAAGACCACAATGGATTAAAAATACAATTCAGTAACAAGTGAAAATCTGGAAATTATACAAACAGATGGAAATTAAACAACATGCTACTGAACAACTGATGGTCCAAGAGGAAATTAAACAGGAAATCAAAAACTTACTTGAAACAAATGAAAATAAAAGACACATCATACCAAAACCTGTGGGATACAGCAAAAGTGGAAGAGGGAAGTTTATTGCAATAAATGCTTATGTCAAAAGAATAGAAAGATTTTGAATAAACAACCTAATGCTATACTTCAAAGAACTAGAAAAACAAGAACAATCCAATACCAAATTATCAGATGGAAAGAAATAATTCAGATCAGAGCAGAATGAAATGAAATAAAGATGCCCCTAAAAAATGATACAAAAGATCAATGAAACAAAAAATCAGTTCTTTGAGAAGATAAACAAAATAGGAAAACCATGAGCTAGGCTAATTTAAAAAAAATAATAAGAGAGAAGACAAATAACAAAATTCAGAAATGAAAGAGGGGACATTACAACTGATATCATAAAAATACAAAAAATCATTAGAGAAAATTATAAGCAATTATATGCCAACAAATTTGAAAACCAGGAGGAAATGGACAAATTTCTGGACACATACAAACTATCAAAACTGAACCAAGAAGACACAAAAAACCCAAACAGACCAATAACAAGCAATGAGACTGAAGCAGTAATCAGCAGTCTTTCCACAAAAAAAGGACTAGATGGTTTTATTGCTGAATTCTAAAAGACCTTTAAAGAGGAATTAATACCAATTATCTTCAAACTATTCCAAACATTCAAAACAGAGGTCTTTCTCCCAAACTCATTCTATGAAGCAAACATCACCCTGATACCAAAACCAGGTAAAGATA
>NW_007803638.1:0-1122 GCF_000696425.1 Galeopterus variegatus | reverse complement strand
GGGTTAAGATCCCCTTACTGGTCATCTTTAAAAAGAAAAAAAATTTTATTTCAAAATAAGTTGGATTTTTTTTTTAAATGTATAACATCATCCTCAGAGAGCTAACAGACATCATGGCAACAATGAAACAAGAACAAGATGTTATTTTTAAAAAGGTCCAAAAAGTGATCCTGGAAATTTAAAACACAGTGGTAAAATGTAAAACAACTTGATAGAAAGATTGGAAGGTTAAAATGAGAAATCTCCTGACAAAAAGGCATAGAGATGGAAAATTGGAGAGGAAAGAGGGAGAGAGTGTGAGAGAGAGACTGAATTAAGTGTTCTAGAAAGAGAGCAGAGAAAAGAGAAGGGAGGAAATAGCCAAAGAAATCATTTAAGAAAACTTCACAGAACTGAAGGACACAGGTATCTAGCTTGAAAGTGTCCACTGAATGCTAAGGAATGAAATTAAATCCCACTATGGTATCAATGTGGAATTTCTGAACACTGGGCAGAGGGAGAAAATTTATGAGTTTCCAACAAAAACCAGGTCATGTACAATAGATTGGGAATCCAAATGACTTAGGACCCTCCACAGCAACTCAGGAAGCTGGAAAGAGTGGAGTAAGGTCTGAGAAAATCTGAGGCAATAGTTTCCAACCTGGACTTCCAACTCCTTCTAAAGTCTCTGTCAAGTGTAGGAGAAATGGAGGGTTTTCTGGGACATGGAAGTCTAAAAAGTCTGGCTCTCATGTACCTTTTCTCAGGAAGCCAAGTAAAAATGTTCTCTACCAAAATGAGAGAGAAATGCAGAAACCCAGGAAGAGGAGGCCACAGGATTCAGGAAAGAGGGGGACTCCAACCCAGAGAGAGGCAAAGGAAATCCCAGGGACACATATGAGCCACAAGCTGGGAGAGCAGCCAGTCTTCACTGGAGCAAGTTGGGAGGCTCTGGGCAAGGCTTCCTTGGATGGTAGATTTGATCGAACCCCTGAATGTGTGAGAGGTGGATCAGATAAAATAGCGGAGAGTTTGGGGCAGAATGAGTAAAGATTCACAGAAAACTAAGCAAAAAAAACTAACAAACAAAACCCAGGCAGTTGTTCCCTGCAGAAAAAACTTAAGAATTGTACTCAAAAGTGT
>NW_007803637.1:0-1122 GCF_000696425.1 Galeopterus variegatus | reverse complement strand
GATCTTCAGTGGGTCCATGGGGTGAAAACCCCCAAACTTCCTCAGGTTCCACATTTCTAAAACTGGTGGGAGGTCGTGAAGATAAAATTGAATAATATATTTAAAGCATAAAGCTGGTTAGGTGCTCGAAACATAAGTTCCTGCCATTGCTGCACAAACTCTTCCCACAACACCACAGCTGTGGCTAAATTCTGATTCTAGTCTGAACTGTTTCTGGCTGCTGTGTGGGTGATTAAAGGCTAGGATCAAAAGTAACTCATTTGGGGAAAAACCCTACTTGAATTTGTGATGGTAAACTTCTTCTTGCCTACTGTATCTGGCTTGTATCTTTATAGTGGTAGAGACAATGCTAAGGATTCACAAAATCTTATTTTATATTCCTCTTGTGGTGCACACAGGCAGATTACAGTTCCCAGCTACTCTACAGGTAGGTTAAAGACATATGACTGGGGTTTAGCCAATAGTGTGTGGGCAGAGGTGATGTAATCTACTCCTGGGCCGGGCCAATATTTTGGAATAATTTTTGACTTACAGAAAAGTGACAAAGACAGTATAGAGAGTTCATATGCAATTCACCCAACCCTCGTGGACAAAGACAGTATAGAGAGTTCATATGCAATTCACCCAGCCCTCGTGATGTTAGCATCTTGCATAATTGTGGCACATTGGTGAAAACTACGACATTAACACTGGTGCATTACTCAGCAAAAGAAACAATTAACAAACCGAAAAGACAACCTACAGAGTGGGAGAAAATATTTGCCAACTATGCATCCAACAAAGGATTAATATCCAGAATATACAAGGAGATCAAATAACAGTAAGAAAAACAAATAACCCACTTAAAAAATGGGCAAAGAAGCTAAATAGGCATTACTCAAAGGAAGATATAAGAATGGCCAACAGACACATGAAAAAATGATCAGCATCACGGAAATGCAAATCAAACCACGTTGAGATATCATCTCACCCCAGTTAGACTGGCTATTATCGAAAAGACAGAGAATAACAAATGCGGGCAAGGATGTGGAGAAAGGGGAACCCTTCTACACTGTTGATGAGACTGTAAATTAGTACAGCCATTATGGAAAACAGTATGGAGGTTCCTCAGACAACTACAGA
>NW_007803636.1:0-1122 GCF_000696425.1 Galeopterus variegatus | reverse complement strand
TCGGTCGTGAAGAGGAATGGAACCCTGTCATCTGAAGAAACGTGGATGCGCCAGAGGGTATTACGTGAAGTGAAAGGAGCCAGGCAAAGAAAAACAAATACCACCTGATTCACTCATGTGGAATCTGAAGGGATTTTTAAAAATTACTATTTTAAATTATTTTATTTTGGGGGTGACTGGCCAGTATGGGGATCTGAACCCTTGACCTTGGTGTTACAAGGCAGCATCTAACCAGCTGAGCTAACCGGCCAGACTCTCAAGAAGCTGACCTCAAGGAAGCACAGTGGAAAGAGGCCACCAGAGGCTGGGGAGGGAGGTGGGTACAAAGTGACAGTTATCCAGGAGGAATGGGCTCTGGGTTCCACAGCACGGTAGGGTGACTACGTGTAACAGTATCGTACATCTCAAAACAGCTCCAAGAGAGGAGCCTGAATGTTCTCATACGTGAGGTGACGGGCTAATTACGCTGATTTGCTTTTTATATGATGTATACACCTGTCAGACATCACACCTTACCCCATAAATATGTACGGTTACTATGTGTCGTTAAAACCAAAGTCATAAAAAATCAGCAAGAAAAGCATCCACCAGCGACCTTCCACCCAGCTCTGGTCTGGACCCTGAGGCTGGGGGGTGCCCGTCCGTGGACCAACACCCCCCATTTCTAAGTCCGTGTGGAAGCCGACTACCCCTGGTCTGGCGGACGCTTCATACTAACACCAAGCATCCTGGGTGTCACTCCGCGGGGCCCTCGAGCCTGGCGCTTGGCCCTGCTGGTTCTAATAACCTCAAACCTGGCACATGCCTCCAAGGTACCATGGGGGTGTCACAGCCCCCGTGGGAGGAGGAGACTGAAGGCCTCCGGTGCACGGGTGTCCACAGGTGTCCAGCCTGCCCTGCTCCTGGGAACTGCAGACCTCCCACACCACACTGGCCAGCCCTTCAAGAGACAGCCTGGACTTAATCCGGGCTTCAGTAGGACCTTTGCCCTTCTCCAAGTGGCAGAACATTCATCTCACCAAGCAGGGCCCTCTCTGGCCACCCCCGGGCCCCCTCACCCTTCCAGCGTGGGGACGCCTTCGTGCCTGCCGGTGGCCCGCCGTGCAGTGAGGCGGGCGCGGG
>NW_007803635.1:0-1122 GCF_000696425.1 Galeopterus variegatus | reverse complement strand
AGATAATATGGAGAGGTTCTTTGTACATCAGTAATGTAAACTTCTACCTCAAGAAGATAAAAAAAGAACAAACTAAACCTAAAGCAAATGTAAGTAGGAAATAGCAAAGATTACAACAGAAATATGAGATAAAGATTTAAAAACAATAGAGAAAATCAACAAAAAAGGTGAGAAAATTTATAATTTAAAAAGATCAATAAAATTTTCATACCTTTATTTAGATTGACCAAGAAAAAAAGAAAGAAGACCGAAATTACTAAAATCAGAAACAAAGCAGGGTCACTATTACATTGTCATTATGGTTTTTTGTAGTGGTAAGACTTAGTTTCTTTCTCTTTCGCATTTGCATTTTTGTTCTACCAGTGGGTTTTGTTCTTTCTTGTGTATTTGTGGTAGTGATTATTGTTTTTCAGATTTCAGATGCAGGACTTCCTTGAGGATTTCTTCTAGAGCTGGTCGTGTTGTGGTGAACTCCTGCAGTTTTTTGTTTGTCTGGAGAATACACTATTTTTCTCCTATTTCTGAAGGATAGTCTTGCTGGGTACAGTATTGTTGGCTGGCAGTTTTTTTCTTTTAGTATTTTGAATATGCCATCCCATTTTCTTCTATCCTGCAGAGTTTCTGTTGAGAAGTCTGCTGTTAGTCTGGTAGGAGATCCCTTACTGGTGACTTGATGCTTTTCTCTTGCTTCTTTTAAGAATCTCTCCTCATCTTTGAGCTTTGCCAGTTTGACTGTAATGTATCTTGAAGAGGATCTTTTTGGGTTGAATCTTCATGGGGATCTTTGAGCCTCCTGGATCTGAAGGTCTGTGTCTCTCCTTATACCTGGGAAGTTTTCCTTTATTATTTCTTTGAATAGATTTTCCATGCCTTTTCCTTTCTCCTCCCCTTCTGGAGCACCCATGATTCAAATGTTTGTGTGCTTAAGGTTGTCTGATAGCTATGTCAGATTTTCTTCATTTTTTAAAATTCACTTTTTCTTTTTTTTTTGTTCACCTGGATTATTTCAAGAAGACCATCTTCAAGATCAGAAATTCTTTCTTCTGTTTATTCTAACCTGGTGCTTAAGCAATCAGTTGTGTTTTTCATTTTGTTAGGTGAATCTTTCAGATCCATGAGTTC
>NW_007803634.1:0-1122 GCF_000696425.1 Galeopterus variegatus | reverse complement strand
TTCTTCTCTGGGGACCTTAGGATGGCCCTCCTAGCATAGTTTGTAAATCTCTGCTATGGCGTTCACACCAGCACGAAGTAAATGTCCAGGCCAACACCCACCCATTCCTTCTTTTTACATTTACTTGCAAGTGTTACAGATAAAGTCCAAATCCTGCTGGGCAATGTCTGTAGTAAGAACTTCACCATTTGTGAATTGTGTTGTTTTAGCCAGCTTTCGTTCAGCATTCATTTCAGTTTTCTTGAGTTTGTGTTGTATATCCAGTGTGGTGTCAGACAGAGGGGAGCTTCGTAGGAAGAAAAAAATAGCCCATAACCTTGAGGGTCTTATGTTCTCCCAAGAGAAAGAAGATGGTAATTACAAACACATGACACAACCAACCTTTACATGCAGATGGGCCAGATAACATGGAGCAAGCCATCTGTGTAAGAACTAAGACATCAGGGAGTGTGAAGGACAGCAGGGCAGAGTGTGGTCCACCAAGGAAGGCTTTGTTGTAGGAGACAAGTTTTGGTGAACTTCCCCTTACTGGCCATAATAAAATTGAAAGGAGTCAGTAGAAGCGTTTTAGATGGAATAAATAGCAAAGATATCTGAGCAAAGATGAGCAGTTGCCGTGTAAGGTGGTGCCAAAGAATGACAAGTACAACGGACACACCATGAGGCTGTGCTGCAAGAGATGAGGTGGGAAAGCCTCCCTCTCTGCTTCTGTGTTTTGGCACGTCTCTTCCCCCCTCAGCTGGGATTCCTTTTCTCACTCATGCTCATCCTTCAGCACTTTACTTTTTAGTTTCCTATGACCATTTTTAAAAAGTACTCCCAGCTCCTGAATTTAAAAATTCCATGTTATATGACATTTATAATATGTATAATAGTTTATGTGGCTTTATTTAGAAAGTATTCCTGATGTTAGTTTTCTCTTTCTGCAGTGTATCATTCTTGTCATAGTGAGGAGAAGTGTCCCCCTTGTACCTTTCTAACTCAGAAGTGGTGCATGGGCAAACATGAGGTAAGTTTTCTCTCTCAAGCCAGAGATTTATGATTTAATTACTTAAGAATTGCTAGTTCATCATTTCTCAAAGTAAATATAGTCCAAGAAGCAGAAGCTTTTCTGTTGCCATT
>NW_007803633.1:0-1122 GCF_000696425.1 Galeopterus variegatus | reverse complement strand
ATGCAACCTGATCTGCAGGAGAAATTGTCCAAGGGCTTTCAGCCACATTCTCTGTTAATACTACCACACGAAACTTCTTTTCTTTTGTTTCTTATACCCTAAAATAAAAGTAGTTTAGGTAGAAAAGAAGAAATAAAATTATTTTTTTCTATTGAGTCTATATTCCTGGCCAGTTTTTAGTCAATTGCTTTCTTACCTCCTTCTGCCTTGAGGGTCTTGCCTTGCTGTTCCCTTCAAAAATCATATATTAAACACCTATTATGGGTCCAATACTATACAAAAAATCTAAAGACCCCTATTCTGCCCTTAAGGAACTCAATCGAAGAGCTACTTAGAAAACAAATGAGTATATATGGTATAGTTTTATAATAGAGGTATAGGCAATAATTTATGGGAATTTACATAATTAGAGTGAGCATGCATATACTAAGGTGCAAATTTTTATTTTAAAAATATTGGTTTTTTAATAAATATGGTGGAACCATCAATATGATTCATAATTTATATACTCTAAAAATCAGGCAAAGGGAATTTAAGGGACACAGTATCACACAGCAGATCAACTGGAACTAAAACAAAGCTGGAACTAAAGATTTGATGAGCAATTCATTAATACAACTCCCAATCAACCAACCAGTGTCCCCAGGTGAGTCCTGAAGCTCTTGGTGTGGGCTGTATGATTAAGCAACTAACTGAGCAAGGCCACAGCAGCCCACTTGTGTCGTGATATCTGCTTATGTGTTCGTTCGAACAATAAGCACCACAGAATAAATGTTTGGAGAACATGAAGTGATATAATTAACAGAATTGTAACAACAATTGTTATTAACCTATATTTTATAAAGGCATTTAAAAGACTTGGATGTTAGAAGTTTTCAGAATATGATTACCAACCAAGTATGTGAAAATCTCTTTGACCTAAAAACTATCTCACAGTTCTTAAACTTATGCTTTTGTATGCATGTGAGCCTAGAAGAGTAAAAAAATGACTCTGAGAATACTGTAAAATAATACCTTGTGCAAGCTCACGTTATTTGCCAATGACTTGACAGGCATTTACGTGAATCCAGCCCTGTTTTCACTATAAACCTAAATTACAGGTGCACGATCATACATGTTTTG
>NW_007803632.1:0-1122 GCF_000696425.1 Galeopterus variegatus | reverse complement strand
GCAAATTACTCTGTAGAATTAGGCTAATGGGAGACCAGATGCAAAAACTAACACACAAAGATCCTTTTGGTTTGCATGTGGCTTGCTTGCCATCTTCTTTAATAATGATCTTGGGTCAACACTCTTGCCGCCTGAGCCAAACCATACCTCCTTCTCCCCTCACTCTTATTTCTCTGAATAACTTGGGAGAAATAAAGGAACAGCCAGGAATGATAACAGAATCTTAATGCATACTCAGTAATAATCATCATTCTAGCCCTATGAGATAGATATTACAGCCTTATTTGTAGGTTAGAAAACTACAGCACAGAAAGGTCAGGTAATTTGCCCTAGGTCACACAGTGAATGAGAGAGCCCAAGTTCATGTTGGAAACTAGGGCTGTGTGAATTCAAAGCCTATGTTCTAAATGTGGTTCCCGCCATCTCTTCCAGGCCCCTAGATTTGTGGCCTTTTTACTGTCTTCTTTAACAATAAAAGCAAATATATGTGAAGCAAAGTTTATCAAGAATCTTTTTCTGTCAAAGATATGATTTCTATTTGTCTGTTACAGTCATCTACATCCAGCTAACACCCAATTTCCCACCCCTATAGTCCACTGTAAGCCTGCTGCCAGAAGACACATCCCATGGTTGAAACTGGATTGCATCTGAGCATTTTATTTTCTTAGGGATTGTATAATGCTGGTGGCTTTAATGTTGATGAGTAGTCTCTTCTGACACTAAGAAAATGTCCTCCGATTCTTTTGTTGCTGCAAGGCAGTAAAAGGTACTTAACTGTACACAATATGGAGTACAATTACCCATAGAAAAACAGCAGATATTTGATTTCCATCTACATTAAGAAACAGCAATCTCAGAGACAAGAGCATTTTAAAAACATTATTTTCTGATCACTTTCTGAGATACTCATAAAATAGGCTTACACTTAGAGCTTTCAATTTCCCGCTGACTGTTCAAGCGATTTGTAGTTTGAAGATTGCCATATTCCTCCCAAAAGATAATCTAAAAGTGCAAGGAGGGTCAGTAAGCGTTCAGTTGTTACACAATTTTATGTCTAGGAATTTCTGTTTCAGGTCATTTGTGGTCCTTTCCTGACCTGTGCAAGTAAGGTAGAAAATAGTG
>NW_007803631.1:0-1122 GCF_000696425.1 Galeopterus variegatus | reverse complement strand
CGTTATTCTGTGAAGTGAATTACATTGATTGATTTTTGTATGTTAAGCCAAATTTGCATTTTGGGGATAAACTCCACTTGGTCATAATCAATTTTTTTTTTTTTAGAAAAGATGACTGGTAAGGGGATCTTAACCCTTGACTTGGTGTTGTCATCACCACGCTCTCCCAAGTGAGCGAACCGGCCATCCCTATATGGGATCCGAACCCGCAGCCTTGGTGTTATCAGCACCACACTCTCCCGAGTGAGCCACGGGCCGGCCCCTGCTTATACTTTTTATGTGTTGCTATATTTGATTTGCTAATATTTCTTTTTTTTAAAAAAAATATTTATTTATTTTGGAGGATGGCCTATGTATAGGTATCCGAACTCTTGGTGTTTTGCCAGCATTTCGTTAAGGATATTACATCTATGTTCATGAGAAGTACTGGCTTATGATTTTCGCTTCTTTTAATGTCCTTGTCTGATTTTGGTATCAGATGTTTATACTGGCTTCGTATAAAGGAGTTGGGAAGTGTTCCCTTTTTCCCTTTTTCTCTGAAAGAGTTTGTGTACCATTAGTATTATTTCTTATTAGGTGTTCCACAGATTTTACAAGAGAAGCCATCTGGGTCTGGAATTAATTTATGGGAAGTTTATAGCTTGTGAATTCAGTTTCTTTAATGGATATACGGTATATTGGTTTGCTAGGGCTGCCATAGCAAAGTACCACAGAGTGGGTGGCTTGAACAACAGAAATTTATTTTCTTACAGTCCTGGAGGCTGGGAGTCTGAGATCAGGTGTGGCAGGATTGGTTTCTTCTGAGGCCTCTCCCCTTGGCTTGTATGTGGCCATCTTCTTCCTGTGTCCTCGCGTGTTTGTCCCTGGTCTGTGTGTCTGTGTCCTAATTGCCTCTTCTTATAAGGACACCAGCAATATTGGATTAGGGCACACCCATGTGACTCATTTTACCTTAATGACCTCTTTAAAGGCCCTGTCTCCAGACATAGTCACACTCTGAGGTGCTTGGGGTCAAGATTTCGACATACAAACTTTGAGGTAACACAATTCAGCCCTTATTGTAGGCTTATTCAGAATTCTGTGTATAAGTTTGGTAAATTATCTTTCATGGAATCTGTTTCA
>NW_007803630.1:0-1122 GCF_000696425.1 Galeopterus variegatus | reverse complement strand
TTGACTGGCCTTTCATGTCTCCTCTTTTGTCAGTTGCCTGTTTATTGCCATTGCCCTTTTTAAAATGGGGTCATTTGTCTGTTTCTTAGATTTATAGACATTCTTTTTATATTCTGGATACCAATACATTATCGGTTATGTAGGTTGCAAATATGTGAGTTGCCAACTCCAAGGTCTCTTGTTTTCACTTTATGGTGCCTTTTGTTTTACCAACCAGAAGTTTTAAATTTTAAAGTTGTGAAATTTACCTATCTTTTCTGTTACTTTTATATATATATGTATATGTGTGTGTATATACATATAAAATCTAAGAGATTCTTCCCTACCCCAATGTCATAAAGATTTTATATTTTGTGGGGCTTTTTTTTTCCCATTGAAAATTCATGTTTGAATACGGTATGAGACCCTGCTCTACTTTTTTTTTTCCAGTTGTAAACAGCTGGTGTCAGTACCATGAACTGCCTTGTCTGTCCTCCCATCTCTGCAGTGCTGCCTTTGCCCCATAGCAAGTTTCTCTGTACAAGGGTGTGTTTCTTGAAAACTTTGGTCCTAGATTTATCAGAACGAAATCTTTCCTGATCTCACTTATGTTGCAACTGGGCTTCAATGGCTTTCCAGGCAAGTTTTAGCAACCTTTCAGGGAATATGTAATCCTTATCTTAATAAAACTACATATAAAATCATTGGAAAAGAAAAAAAAATTTACTCAATACTCAGTTCATTTTGTGATTCTAAATTAAACTTTATCCCAAAACTTGACAAGGACATGAGAAGAAAGAAAAAATATGGACTAGCCTCTATGTGTATGTAAATACAGAAATCCTAAATTAAAGGAGTAGCAAACAAACTTTCTCTAAGCTTTTCTGTTTTCTGTTTAAACTTTTCTGATTTCTGTGACTATGAAAACTAACACAGGGCTTGGCAATGTTGAACACAAGAAAAAATAAATTCTTGACTATAAGGTCATGTGCGTTAAATAAGGCAATTCTGATGCCCAATCAATACTGTATTGTGTATTTCTTATAGCGGATACTGAGATATAGATCTGCTGGAGTAGGAACAGGAATGTCATCAGGAAATGGTTGGTTACCACCAACAGGGAAAGAGGGAGATTGATTGTGC
>NW_007803629.1:0-1122 GCF_000696425.1 Galeopterus variegatus | reverse complement strand
AAAGAAAAAAAGCCCACAGCACCCGGTATTTCTAGTTTGTTCTCCCATCCAATTACTAATCAGGCCCAACCCTGCTTAGCTTCCTAGATCAAACAACACTGGGCATGCTCAGGTTGGTATGGCCATAGACCAGTCTACCTGTCTTTAACCAGAAGCAAGAGTCACACAGTACAAGGGCAAAGGCTATGTCTATTTTATTTACCAATAAATATCCAATGCATAGCAGTTTATGGTACTCCATAGATGCTCAATAATTTGTGAAATAAAAGAATACTTCAGGTGTCCAAAGAGTTTTTTTCTCTTCTGTTTGATTTACCATCTATAAATGCCAAGTGCTATTACAATAAAATTGGGATATAGCACAGTTTTGATGATGCAAATATGTCTATAGAAATTAAACAAATGATTTTATGTACCACGGGGAAAGAAACACTTCAGGTAGCCTAATTTCCAGAACCAATTAAACCAAAATTGAAGCTGGGAGCCACTGTCAGTAAGTAAGTCTGGAGAAAGAATTGCAATGTGCCAATTAAATATTCTCAGGAATAGTTTAGTTTAATATCTTCTCATTGACTTTATCATTATTGATCAATAAGTAGTACTTAGTCTATATACCTATATGCTTTTGTAAAACAATTTGATTAATTAAACTTGTTTTTTTGAACGAAACTCATGTGGCAGACTAACTGCTTTCAAACTCTTTGAACTTTGCACTCCTTTACCCTCTTAAAAATTGAGAACCACAAGAAATTTTATTTATGTGGGTTATATCTATCAATATTTAGTATATTAGAAACAGCAACTGATAATTTTTTAATATTTATTAATTATTCAAAAATAATAGCAAATATGCTAGCATGTTTATATGAAAATAACTGTGCTTTCCAAAACAAAAATAAAATTAGTGAGAAGAATGTCATTATCTTACATGTTTGTAAATTTCTGTAATATCTGGATTAATGAAATACAGGTAGATTTCCATATATGCATCTGCATTCATTCTATTGCAATATATTGTTTTGATTAAGTATATGAAAAAATCTGGCATCACACAGGTATATAGTTAGAAAAGGTAGGGTTTCTTTCGTTTTGTTTGCAGCTGGCTAGTGCAGGGAGGGAGGG
>NW_007803628.1:0-1122 GCF_000696425.1 Galeopterus variegatus | reverse complement strand
CAGTGTTGTTTAGTATTCATTTACATAGATATCAATAATTAATTTAATTTTATTGATGAGGAGTATTCCATTTTATGAATATGTCACAATTTTTATGCACTTACCAGTTGACAGATTTGGGGTTGTATTCAATGTGGGGCTATGATGAATAAGGCTGCTATGAATATTTGAGTATGAGTGTTTGTGTAGACATATTTTTATTTCTTTTCGATAAATACGTAAGAGTGAGATTGCTGGGTTGTACAATATGTATGATCAGCTTTGTAAGAAACTATCAAACTATCTTTCAAAGTAGTTGCACCATTTTACATTCCCACCAGTACCGTATGAGAGTTTGCTTGCTCCACATCTTCTCCAAAACTTGGTATTGTTACCTTGTTTTAAAATTCAGGTACTTATAGTCTTTTAAATGTTGATTTTATAATAATACATTATTGGATTTCTTTTTAATTCCCTTCATGACTAATGACATTGAGCACCTTTCCTAGTATTTTTTGGCAATAATATCTTTTTTGGAAAAGTGTCTATTCAAATTTTTTGCTTATTTGAAAACCAAGTTGCTAGTTTTCTTGTTATTGAGTTGTAAGTGTATGTATATATATTTTCTGGAAACTTTATTTAATGAGTTATATGTTTTGCAAATATGTTCCCAGTCTGTGGTTTGCTTCTTCATTTTCTTTACATTGCCTTTTGATGAACAAAAGTTATAAATTTTGATTAAGTCTAATTTTTCATTCTTTTTTTTATGGTTTATACTTTTTTGTCCTGTTTGAGAAATCTTTGCCTAATCCATGGTCAATAAAATATTCTCCTATGCTTTCTGTTAGAAGTTTTATGCTTTAGCTCTTACACTTAGATCTATGAACAATTTAACCTTTGTGAATTGTGTGAAGTAAATTTGAGGTTTTTTAAAAATGCATATGGTTATCCATTTTTTCCAGAAGATGTTGTTGTAAAGACAAGCCCTTCCCTTTTGAATTACTTTGGGACTTCTGCCAAAAATCAATTTATTATATATGTGAAAAATCTTTTGGGATTCTATTCCGTTCCATTCTATTTATGGCTATTCATATGCAAGTATGACTTTGCCTTACTTACTGTAGATATATAGTAAGTCTTAAA
>NW_007803627.1:0-1122 GCF_000696425.1 Galeopterus variegatus | reverse complement strand
ACCATCATCTTACATCAAAACAGTCAGAGAAAGAGCGAAACAACTTGACCACAATGATCACAAAAGTTTCTATAGCGGGCCGGCCCGGTGGCGCACTGGTGAGTGCGCAGCTTGGGAGTGCTGTGGCGCTCCCGCCGAGGGTTCAGATCCCATGTGGAGACCGTTCCCGCTCACTGGCTGAGCGCAGTGTGGGCGCAACACCGAGGGTTGCGATCCCGTTGCCGGTCCCTGGTACGGGCGCGACACTGAGGGTTGCGATCCCATTACTGGTCAGTAAAAAAAAAAAGACAAAAAGGACAAAAAAAAAAAAACAAAAAAAGTTTCTATAGCAAACTAACTGATCTCTAAGCCTTACAAGATGATTAACAACATAATGTCAAAATTCTTAATCTTTGCATTTTACATTATCTTTAGGGCTTTATAAATGGAAAAACTGAGGTAGAAGAGACAATTCCTGACTGATTTCAGCTTTCCTGAATATGAGGGAGTTCCTATGGCCCTGTATGTATCCTAGTGTTTTTAGACAAATGCAAGAGCTTCACCCCTAAAAGGGCTGGGGATGAAACAGGGAGGCCACACCTCCCAGTATGTCCTCATTACACCTATTTCCCCGGGTAATTGTAAGTAGAGCCCTCTTTCACCATCAAATATGTCCTGATTTGGTTGATAAATCACATGGTCACCCTAAATGAGCAAAGTTATCTTGATACAAAGCATCATAGTGGATTCCAGTCTGGGTTAATTACTTCTCCTATCTGCTCTTGTAATATTCTACACTTCACTTAATCATAACACAGGTCACTTTATAATAAAAGTATATATTTTTTCTTTCTCTAGTGAATAACACATGACTTGGCCCATAGCAGATGTTTACAAAATTTTTGAATTCATAATTAGCCTACACAAAATGTTGCATCATAAATTCATACTAATGGCTGAAGAGGGTTAAGAATCTTGTGATTTTTAGTATAGGGTTTTTAGGTAAATGCACGTATGGGACAAAAGTCTTGGTTAAGAGGCAATGGTCTACAGTTAGGGGCAAGGGCCCATCTAATCAACTCTACTTTAATGATTTTAGAGCTAACAGGTGGTTGTCATACCAATCCTGTTAAGAGATTTTAA
>NW_007803626.1:0-1122 GCF_000696425.1 Galeopterus variegatus | reverse complement strand
TGGCGTTTCCTGCACGGCTGTCTCTGAGCAAATGAGGGGGCAGGAGGGACGGTCGCAGGGAAGCGCCTCCTCATCTCCCCGAAGGTGGCACCTATGGGTGGACTGACGCCGGCCCACCCTCTGGTGGTTATTCCAAGTCTCTGACAGAGCAGATTTCCTCTTCCTTTCGAGTAGGTAAGTTGCTGTGTGTTAGGAAGCAAAGTATAAGTGGGATACCAATTAGTTTTTCTCACATTAGCCTAGTAATTTGGCTCAATAGTTCGTGGAAATTCTCCCAGCATTTTGGATGCGAGGAGCATGTCAAACAGCATGGCACATGTGGGCAAACACCCCCAGCCCAAATGCAGCACTTTCTCAGTTGCCATAACAAGCACAAGCGCAGCCAAACAAAAAGCAGACAGATAATAAATAAATGAATAGATGGTAAGGGTTAAGATAACTTCTCCTGATGGAACAAATCTGGGGATTAATGTTGCTAACGTGATCATGTTCTTGTTTGGAGTGATGGTTAGAAGTAATATCTTTTATGTTTTTATTTGGATCAGAGAAGAGAAAGGAACAGGGAAATTTTAATTATTTCCCGCAGTACAGAAGAAAGGAATGGCCTATGGCTGAGTTGGAGAGAAGTTTCTGAAAGCTGTGGACTGAGGTTGCCAAGAAGGGCTTTGGAGTCCAAGCTCCCCTAACGATGCAGAGCGATTCAGTGAAGCACACAACTCAGGGTGACGACTCTGGGAGAGCTGAAAAGAAGCTTCTAGCAAAGCCTGGGATGTACGATCAAAAGTCATTTCAATAGTTAAGACCACAAACGGCCTTTGGACTAGATGTCAGGAAAACTGAGTTTTAGTCCCAGAATCTGCTCTTAATTAGTTCTGTAACTTAAGGAATTAACTTATCCTTTCAAATCCTTTGGCTTCCTCATCAAAAATGCAGAGGCCAGTGCTCACAGTCCTGCGGTCTCTCGGAGCTCTAAGATCTGCACGTTAAAGATGCCACGTCTCGCTGCTGAACACACAGGAGGCCCCAGGGCTTGAAAGCCATGGCCGGAGGGAATGCAGGACAACCCCTCATTGCCAGACTCTGCATTAAGACCCTTTTTCAAAAACTTAAGATCTTCCAAAA
>NW_007803625.1:0-1122 GCF_000696425.1 Galeopterus variegatus | reverse complement strand
TCTTTTTTGACTCAATGGTTGTTCAGCAGTATGCTGCTTAATTTCTATGTATTCCTACATTATTTTTTTTTCCTTTTTGTCTTTTTCCGTGTCCGGCAACGGATCCAACCCTCAGTGTCACCCCCATACCGGACCGGTTCCGGCAACGGGATCGCAACCCTTGGTGTTGCTCCCGCACCTCGCTCAGCCAGTGAGCAGGAACCGGTCTGTATGTGGGATCCGAACCCTAGGCGGGAGCGCCGCCGCACTTCCCAAGCGGCGCACTACAGCAGTGCGCCACCAGGCCGGCCCTGTATTCCTACATTTTTTGATATTTCTCCATTTATTTCTATTATTATAATTTTTTTTTTTTTTGTCTTCTTCCATGTCCGGCAATGGATCGCAACCCTCAGTGTCGCCCCCGTACCGGACCGGGACCGGCAACGGGATCGCAACCCTCGGTGTCGCTCCTGCGCCTCGCTCAGCCAGTGAGCGGGAACCGGTCTGTATGTGGGATCCGAACCCTCGGGCGGGAGCGCCGCCGCGCTTCCCAAGCAGCGCACTATCCAGTGTGCCACCGGGCCGGCCCCTATTATTATAATTTTTGTTAATATATTATAATTATATTAAAATATATTATAATAAAATATTCACATTATTCTTAATGTTGTTATTTTTATTGATTTCTGTTATTAATTTTTGATTGTGATTGCCTTTGTCATCAAATAAGATACTTAATATCATTTTAATATTCTTAAATAAGTAAAACCTAAAGGCAAACATGGGAATAATGAAGACTAAATTCAGATTAGTAAAACTGTCAGTGGCAGATTTTAGGATGAACTGGAGAGGGCTATTCATGGGGCTCTGATCATGTTTTTTTAAACTCAGAGTTTCATCATGGATGTTCATTATTTTGAAAAAACTTTTTGTATGTTTGAATATTCAATAATGAAACTTACATATAAAATTATATACAATAAGCATATAAGTATATAAATAAAATATTATATTTATTACTAATAAGTATAGTAATAAATATATAAACTTATATACAATATTTTTCATATAAGTATATGGTCATGTAAGTTTAATAATAAACTTACATTACTTATTATTAAACTTACATTTGTGACCATATAC
>NW_007803624.1:0-1122 GCF_000696425.1 Galeopterus variegatus | reverse complement strand
GAGCATTTACAATGTGGCCAGTGTGACTGAGAAGCTAAATTTCTAATTTTATTTGATTTTAATTAATTCAAATTTAAATAGCCACACGTGGCTAGTAGCTACATGTTGGACTGCTTGGCTCTAGAGTTATAGTTGATTGAATTATGTTCAGATAAAAGCATTTGTGGATACTTGCCACTTAGTAATGTTCCTTTTGCCTTCAATAAAATCAATGTTGGGACTTGCCTAATTTCCCAAAAAGAGTAAATTAGCTGTTTTCATTACCTTTTTACTTCCAATTCTTCCCTGGCAGATGGTAGGAAATGAGAGCTCCATCTATTTCCCCTGAGAATCCCATTGGCATTTCACTCTAGCCCGGCAATTGTCTAGTTGAGCCCCATGGGCTCTCCTGATGAGCCTCAAACTGATTAAAAAATGCGGTCCTTTATTTTCTACTTATAGGAGAACAATGAACCATTAATATAACTTTTATTTTTACATATGACTAAAGAGCATTTGCTAGTAATCTACTAAAAACTACTAGGGCTTACTTTTGGAGACCTCAGGGTGACAATTGTATTTCTGTCCCCACCTCTGATAGTTAGGGTCCCAACAGGAAACAGAAGGCACACTCATTGTAATTAAAAAGAGTTTTTAAAAAGGACTCTACAAAGTTGTAGGCTGTGTTAGAGAAAACCTTCAAGGGTGGTGCAGTACCGCAGGGCTAGCAACAGAAATGAGCTGTCTCACTGCTCCTAGAACTGATAGGGCAAGGGAAGGAGGCAGTCTCTGAAACCATCAGAGAGTTGCTGTGGGAGAAGATTGCTTGATAGCAGCTGTGGTTTTTGTTAAAGGGACACAGCCAGCCCTAGCATCTTTACCTTTATCTTATCCTCTGAACTCTTTTTAGGACATTCCACTGGCTAACTGTAGAGCTAGGGCCAGGTCTAGAGCTCACTGACCCCTCAAGCCTGTTGTCCAGACTGGGTCACGAAACCTTCACATGCAGGTCTATGAGTTAGGTAACTGGCAAAATGGTCCTTGGAGCTGTAGGTTTGAGAGCATGGCCATGCAGGATAGATACCCGAGGCAGTAAAAAATGCCAGCCAGGTGGTGGCACCACCCATGTGCCCTAACCCCCCC
>NW_007803623.1:0-1122 GCF_000696425.1 Galeopterus variegatus | reverse complement strand
AACACCGAGAAGGACTAGAAATCCCCTGGGCTACTGTAGGGAAAGTGAAGAAAAATGGTCAGGTCCCTCAGATGCTCAGAATCTTGCCAAGCATTTGATGTAAATGGTAACTGTGCACATGCGCCCAGGTGTTCCTTGGCTATTGTCTGATGTGGATGCATGTGGGCACCCAGATGTTCCTGGGTTATTGGACTTAAGTATAAAGGATGAATGGCTCTGATCCACAGTGCCTCCCACCCCTGGGATGCTCCAGGTGGGGGACCACAGGGAGGCCACTACTGCTGCTGGAGACTGTTGCTGCAAACTCTTGCTGCCAGGGCTCCCAGGGTGTCCCTGGGAGGCTACTGCTGCTGCTGCTGCGGAAGCTGAGGACCAAGCTCCTGTTGTCTGCTAACAGCTCCTGGGGTCTTTTCTGAATTATCTAGCTTGTGAACTGCATGTGAGGGGTCTGGTGACACAGCCCAGCATGTGAGGGGTCTGGTGACACAGCCCAGCATGTGAGGGGTCTGGTGACACAGCCCAGCATGTGAGGGGTCTGGTGACCCAGCCTGGCACATGAGGGGTCTGTGATCCAGCTGGCATGTGCAGGGTCTGGTGACTCAGTCTGTACAATGGGTTTGAAGGGTCTATAGCCCTAGCCCTACAGCTACCAAGCCAGGGAGGGGAGAGGGCTGGGGGCCTCAGCCATGCCCCCCAACACCTGCAACCAGCGCAGCAATGACCAAGACACCATCGGAAGCCCTCTGGTCTCCCCTGCAGGAATGAGGGGGGTCCTGGGCCTCAACCCTGCCCCTTCTCCTTCCTCCTCCTCCCACCCTATTTTCTTTCCCTCTCTCCCTCCCCCCCAACTGCTCTGCAACAATGTCATAGAATGTAAAAAAAAATGTTAATAAATAAACTTAGTAAAATATGTAAAAAAAAATGTTAATAAATAAACTTAGTAAAATAAATAAATATATAAAAAGAGAGAGGAGTCTGTCTCTCTCTCTCTTCTCTGCCATTTCACAATGTAATACCTGCATCACTGAAGTCATTGCCAAGACCCTCACCAGATGTGTTCTCTGGACTTTGGATGTCCCAACCTTAGAAACTGTAAGCGATAAATTTTGTTTTCTTTATAAA
>NW_007803622.1:0-1122 GCF_000696425.1 Galeopterus variegatus | reverse complement strand
GCTGGCAGTTTTATTCTTTTACTATTTTAAATATATTATCCCATTTTCTTCCGGCCTGTAGGGTTTCTCTTGAGAAGTCTGCTGTTAGTCTGATAGGGACTCCCTAAGAGGTGACTTGATGCTTTTTCTCTTGCTTTTTAAAAAGATTTTCTCTTTATTTTTGAGCTTTGCCAATTTGACTATAATGTGTCTTGGAGAGGATCTCTTTGGGTTGAATCTGTTTGGGGACCTTTGAGCCTTCTGGATTTGAAGGTCCATGTCTCTCCCTATACATGGGAAGTTTCCATTATTATTTCATTGAAGAGGATTAATGAGTGAGTGCTCACTCTATTAGTTTCCATGAGAGCTGGTTGTTTAAAAAGACCCTAGCACCTTCACTCTCTCTCTCTTGCTTCCTCTCGCCATGTGATCTGCCTGTACCCACCGGCTGCCTGCCACTTTCAGCCATGAGTAGAAGCAGTCTGAGGCCTGTGCCAGATGCAGCTGTCCCAGAATCATGAGCAAAATAAACTTCTTTTCCTTATCAATTACCCACTCTCAGGTATTTCTGTTATAGCAAGACAAAACGGACTAATACACATGCCTTTTCCTTTCTCCTCCACTTCTGGAACACCCATGATTCGAATGTTTGTGTGCTTGAAGTTGTCTTCTAGCTCTCTTAGATTTTCTTCTTTTTTTTCTAATTCTTTTTTCCTTCTTTTTGGTCTGCCTGGGTTACTTTGAAAAGACTATCTTAGAGATCAGAAATTCTTTCTTTTGCTTGTTCTTGCCTGCTGGTTAAGATATTGGCTGTGTTTTTTATTTCTTTGAGTGAATCCTGGTTGTGTTTTTTATTTGGTTGAGTGAATCCTCCTGTTTCATGAGTTCTGCTACATTCTTGTTTAAGTTATTATTCTCTTTGTAAATTTCCTCCTTCACATCCTGGATTTTTTTTTCTCATTTCATTATGTTGTCTAATTGAGTCTTTTTATATCTCAGTAAGTTTCCTTAACAATGTTGCTCAGAATTCTTTTTCATTCATTTCAAGGGTTTCCTGCTTGAAAGGGTCAGGTATTTGAGAGTTACTGTATTCTTTTAGTGATATCATATTTTCTTGGATTTTCATATTTCTGGTATCTCTAC
>NW_007803621.1:0-1122 GCF_000696425.1 Galeopterus variegatus | reverse complement strand
AGTGTCTGCTCTGCATTACCAACATCTGAACACTTGTCACATGGTACCCTGGTCCTGGAGATGGGGGAAACAGGCTCCCAGATTTGCCCTCCTCCTTTATCTGTCTGTGCCCAGCTCTTTAACTCTGGGCAATGCTTCCTCTTTGCCCATTCCCAGGGAAAGTCTTTGCCTGGTCTGTGATATTGGGCGAAGGCATTTTTGTTCATTTTGTTCATCAAGAATAGTACTTGGCACATAATAAGCTCTTGATAAATATTTTTGGAATTTAAAACATGATGTTATTGCCTGCAAAACCTCTGTCTCCAGCCCAGGTGTACGTTAGGACCCCAGCTCTTTCTTGACTGCCCTGTTGTTGTTTATAATGGCATTTTCAATGCTCCCCACCCTGCTGAATGGCGAACCCATGGGGACAGGAATTGGGCCTGTTTTGGCTACCAGAGAAGTGCAGTAAATTTTGTTGGTAGGACAAGCCTCAGAGAAACCTCTGACTCAGGTTGATAGGTCTCCAGTAGGCAAAGACAGGCAAGATGGGGAATTTAGTTCTGTTATAGCAAGCAGTCAATGAGCCTGCCCTTTGTCCTGGTGTGAGACATCACCTCCTCCCTCAAGGTTGCTGCCTGAAAACACAACCTGAGAACTGGGCAAGGTAAAGGGCAGTCAGAGCATTATGTTTTGGACATACCCAGCAAGTCGTGTAGGGAGCATGAGAGCCTCATGGAGGACTGTCCTTCCCAACGGGTTGTTCTGCTCTTACTTATGATGTGGAAAACCTCAGAACTCTCTCATCCAATTCTCCTTCTCCAGGATAGGCTAAAGATTCTGACACTTGGGATCAACATATCAGTATATAAATCTGGAGCATTTGGTGGGTTCCCAATTAGAAAACCAAGAGAAAGTAGTGAATAGAAAAACCCCACTACCCATATTTCACAATTCTGCATTTTCTCACTTCATGCTTTGTTTGAGGAAGTTGGAAAAAGGGGCTCACGATTCTGGGACAGCTGCATGTGGCGTATGCCTCGGGCTTCTTCCACTCCTGCTGGAAGGTGGCAGGGTAGTCGGCAGGTGCAAGGAGATCACATGGCAGGTGAGGAAGCAAGATGGAGATGGAGGAAGGTGCCA
>NW_007803620.1:0-1122 GCF_000696425.1 Galeopterus variegatus | reverse complement strand
GACCATAAAATCAGAGTGAATTCACTAGATGAAGCATTGTTGGTTAAAAATGTCTTCTACAGGGCCGGCCCGGTGACGCACTGCTACAGTGTGCCGCTTGGGGGCGTGGTGGTGCTCCCGCCGAGGGTTCGGATCCCACATACAGACCGGTTCCCGCTCACTGGCTAAGCGAGGTGTGGGAACAACACCGAGGGTTGCGATCCCGTTGCTGGTCCGGGTCCGGTACGGGCGCGACACTGAGGGTTGCAATCCTTTGCCGGACACGAAAAAAGAGAAAAAAAAAATGTCTTCTACAATCCAGGGTAGATGTAATTTTAGGTTTAAAACCAGGATGATGCTGAAGACAACATTCTTCCTCCTTGACCTTCTTCAGAAAACATTGCTTCAGGGGATTGGAAAAAGAAAATGTGAAAAAAAGTGGTGTGTCAATTTCCACAAGATAAGCAAGGATATTAAATGTAGCCTGATTTGAAAAATAAATCATGCTTGTACTCTTTTCAAAATGCATCTTGCTTATTAGAATTCTTAGAGTTTTCTTTTGGAGTTTTCGCTTACTAAATCTACTTCTTACAATCTATGAAGTGATAATGTCGAAATCTCCAAACAGACCATTGAGAAAAAAACATTAAAAATAAGTAACAAATGCTGGTGAGGGTGTGGAGAGAGGGAAACACTCCTACACTGTTAGTGGGACTGGAAATTAGTACAACCACTATGGAAAATGGTGTGGAGGCTTCTCAAACAACTACAGATAGATCTTCCATAGGATCCAGCAATCCCACTTCTGGGTATGCACACAAAGAATGGAAATCATCATGTCGCAATCCCACTTCTGGGTATGCACACAAAGAACGGAAATCATCATGTCAAAGGGATACCTGCACTCCCATATTCATCAAACCTCTGTTTACAATAGCCAAGACATGGAACCAAATTAAATGTCCATCAATGGATGATTGGATAATGAAACTGTGGTATATATACACCATGGAATACTACTCTGCCATAAAAAACGAATGAAATTCTCCCATTTGCAACAACATGGATGACCTGGAGAAGCTTTTATTGAGTGAAATAAGCAAAGCACAGAGGGATAAATACCACATGTGCTCACTCATAAGT
>NW_007803619.1:0-1122 GCF_000696425.1 Galeopterus variegatus | reverse complement strand
GGTATAACTTCCAATTCTGAGCAGCTTGTTGGTACCACAAGAACAGCCTTCGTTGTCCTTCAGGCTGCCACCTTCTACTGTCCCTTCTGCATCAGTCTCTCCCTACAGTGACGAGTGTTCATTTGCCCTTGAAGACCAAGAATTCACGTTGGTGTCAGTTATCAAGAGTGAGGGGACCCTAACGTCGGCAGACTCTGCCTCCTGGTCCCCTCTAAGGAGGACACAAGGCTTATTTTCTATCTTCCCCTGACCGTTTGTGTAGATCCATTCAGAGACAGTGATTCCCAGGAAACGACTTCAAAGCACAGTGGCCCGACTAGCGGAGGGAGGTCCCGTGGCTGCACGTTCTAGCGGAGGACACGTGGTTCCCGGAAGACATCCACAGCAGGCAGAAGCGGAGAGCGCAGAATCCCGGGGACTATCTCGGGCTGTCCTGGTCTCTGACGACAAGAGAGTTTGTTATAGAAAAGCGATCAGGTAAAGGGGAAGGCGTCCCGAGAGCCGCACGGGGCTGAAGCAGAGGAAGGCTGGTCCGCGGAACGTGCAGGTGCAGCAGGAGCGTCAGGTGTCCCCCAGGAGAGCGGTCGTCACCTGTGGGTGGACAGAGCAGCCAGGAGAAGTCCACAGTGTGAACAGGCACGTCCAGCCGGACCACTCCACCTTCAACGTGGTTAAATAGGACGGAGGGGAAAAAACGTTAGTGAGGTAGAAAAAACAAAAACAGAACACCCCGAAGAACAAGGGAAAGAGAGGCGGATCCACAGGAAGAAAATTCACCGAAAAGGACTCATGACAGCAAGTAGAAGAAAATTTCAAGACAAATCCTCAAGAGAACGCTGGAGACGAGCCTCTTAATCAGGAGCACGGGGCGGTCAGGAGAGAACAGGTCAGGATGAACAAGCAGCAAGGTTCGGTAAAGGAGACGAAATGAGAAGGGAAAGGAATTGCATCGAAAAGGCTAATACGGAAACTAAAAACACCAACCCAAATAAAAACCAGATCGAATGTAATAAAAAATAGAGCTGATAAGGTAGGTATCAAATCAGCAATAAAAATGACACATTTGAGAAGCTGTTCCAGAACACAAGGAAAGTTTAAAAAAGAAAGTCTGATTAGTACAGA
>NW_007803618.1:0-1122 GCF_000696425.1 Galeopterus variegatus | reverse complement strand
TACAATGCTCTTAATCTGACTGATAACTTTACATACACTCTGTCATCTCCAAAAACATTCCTCAAGAAAGGAATATTAGTTGAAATCTAGTTATAAGTGCCTAACACATCTGTAACTGGCTTGATTTTAAAAGGGAATAAATAAATAAATAAATAAATTAATTAATTAATTAATTAAAGGGAAAATATTTGACTTACATTTGGAAGCACGGGGCTCCTAGGGATGGAAGTAAACTCAGAATGTCTCTTTACTTTACATCTAGTATTTGTTTTTTGCTATTGGAGATGTGCTTCTCTTTGTCAGAAGCATGTCTGCAGTTGACTCTGGCAGATCCCTAACCAAAGGGAACAGGGGCCTGGTCTCTCTCATCTCTAGTTTGAGTAAAAGTGTAGAGGAAGCCTGCCTGACTCAGCTTCAGCAATGTTCTCATTCCCTTGGCTTCAGCCCCTGTCAGAAGATGGGAATAAGGCTGGGAGTTGACTAGCTTAGCTTTTGTGACAAGACCATCCTGTGTCCCTGAGGATGGGATCTGTAGCATAAAGAATGCAGGAAGAATTGCTAGGATGCAAAAACATTTACCGGAGTTTTCATCAAATCCAAACTGATGAGTTTTCTTAAATACACCAGATTATATTTATTCAGAAAGCAGCACAGTTGCTTTTTATTTTTTAGTTTACAAATTTTCAGCCCAGTTGCTTTTTATTTTTAAGTTTACAAATTTTTAACAGTCACATCATGCTTAGCAGCCCTTCTCATTAGTAATGCCTCCCAAAAACCTGGAGAATGTTTGCATTTTCTTCTCTGTTTTCCAGAACAGCTCTTTGAGACCCTGAGTAGGTGTACGTATCTATAACATGACTTGATCATAATTTTCTGCTACCTCAGTATTCTTGACCATGATTAATAAATAAGTGAAGGCTATGAGATATTTTGGAGATCCAGAAAGCGTCCAAATGTATACAAAAGAAAATTATTTAATTCAACAGGTAATAAGACTCAAGGTTTATAATCCTAAGAGTCTGGAAATATCCATTCTATCCATTCTTTACCCTTTTTTTAAAATTTTTGACTTCTAAAGTCATTGATTTAATCAATTTTCATCCTCAAATTTAACCTGATTAT
>NW_007803617.1:0-1122 GCF_000696425.1 Galeopterus variegatus | reverse complement strand
TACAATCCCATATATGGTAATTTATCTTAAGTAAAAATAATTATAAAAATAATTATTTATGCGTACAAATCTATTTACAATCTTATTATTATTTGGAATAATGATAAGAACATCTAAATGTCCATAATTAATTTCAGTAAATTAGACAACGAGTTGATGAAATATCGTAAATGTTTTACGGTCTATTCTAATTTTTAAGATTATATAGCAACATAGAAACATTTTCTTGATGTAGTTCTAAGCAAAAATGACTGATTGTTAGTTTATCAAAATATGCCTGCCTTTGAGAAAATCAATAAAAGAATATGTAAAAAATAAAAATAGGTCTGTAATTTAGTGACAGTATAATTACATCAATGGAAACACAATTAATACAGTATATATGTCTTATTCAAATACCAGAAATAAATTAAAATAATGAACTCCTAGGTTGTATTACAGAATCTGCCATCTATCCAGAACAGAGTAATTTATAATCCTGCTCCCTGTATCAGGGTTTTTTGGCTTTTGTACTATTGATATTTGAGGCCAGATAATTCTTTTTTGTGCGGGGCTGTCCCGTGTATAATAAAATGTTTACCAGCACCCTCGCCTCTATCCACTAGATGGCATTAAACATCTCCTATTCACTATTGTGACAACAAAAATGATGTGAACTATTATTTTGCAGAAGATTATTTGAAAAACTGGTCCTAAACATTTTTCTAACTGTCTCAATGTGTTTGAAATGTGACTTTGAAGTTCTTCTCAAGTGAACTCTATTTTCCTACCTTTTTATTTTCTATGGCCAATACAATGAGCTAGTAGTTATGCGTTTATGCGTTCCAGGTCCAAGTTCCAAGCCTAGGTCTCATAAGGCTGTGCACACTCCTGCTTGCATTTTTTTTTTTCTTTTTGCATCAGTGTCTCTTTTATCTGAATAAGCCTAAGCTAGGGGGCTGGAGGAAGAAAAACAACATGGATTAGAGTTGAGTTAGCCAGATGTTCCAGCTAAGTCCCCATACATGTAAGAGATCCCAAGCAAGAGTAGGAGAAGAAAGTCACTGGCAACCCAAAGCTACCCACAAATATATGAGAGATCCTGCTCATGGGCAGAAGAACATTCCTGCTGAGCCTAGCTAA
>NW_007803616.1:0-1122 GCF_000696425.1 Galeopterus variegatus | reverse complement strand
TCTCAGAGGAGGTAGACGTGGGGGATGCAGGGTCAGAGCTGCTACCCAGGTGAGACGGGGTGGGGGCGGGATAGAAGGTATGTGAGGCTGTTGAGGAAGTTCATTAATTGGGGTCATCCAAGTAGAGACCCCTCATGTTCATTTCACAGCCTCCTAGTGTCTGACACAGCACCAGGCTCAGAGAAGCCACTCAATAAACACATGTTCACTTGACCCCAAATCACTTCTGCTTTCACTTAGAATCATTGGAATAGAAGTTGCTGAGTTCAATAGGCCAGTGACCCAGTCTCAAGTTAATTAGCTAGGTAAAGCATTACAAATAAAAGCAACATACAGACTTGAGAAAACACTAAGAATCCAAACTAAACGCAGACTCTCAGACATGCGGCCACTGTGACCTCCGGGCCCTGGCACGGGCTGTCCTCCCAGCCTGGAGCGTGCTGCCTGCCACACTGCACTCTCCCCAAACACCCTCAGAGGTTTCTGGAAGGTCCTTCCTGACTTTATTTTTCTCCATGGTACACATCAGCACCTGACTTTGGGTACATTTTAATTTTTTTTTTTTTTTTTGGTCCTCCCCACCTCCGAGACTTTCAGCCCAGGAGAATAGAGCCGTGTGCCCGCCTGGCTCACTGCTGGCCCGGCGGCTAGAGCAGGCCTGGCTCACAGACGGCCCTCAGTGAATGTGCGCAGGGGCAGTGGGCACTGCTGACCACAGCAGAGGGCGCCTCGGTGGTGGTACAGGTTGCTCGTTCACTGTTTATTGAGCCCTTTTCTCGTGCCCTCCGCACCCTCGAGTAAGAGTGAGCAGATGACCTAGGCTCCTTTTCGCAATACTCTCAACAGGTCTAATTTTTAAATGTGTGTTAGAGTTCCTTTTCCCCGTAAACTTGCAGGCTCCACAAGGGTGGAGGGCATATAAGAAATGATACGGTCAAGACCAGACACGCCTGGGAAGTCCTAAATATCTGTGTCCTCGAATGGAGAGCTCAGTTCGAGGCTTGACCAAGTCCTAGTCTCTGCCTTCATCCTGCAAATGGAATGTGGTTGGTTTCTCAAACTAAGCCTTTAAAATTGTCAGCTTAGCAGAGAACTTATCAGTTTCAAACTCATCTTTCTAGC
>NW_007803615.1:0-1122 GCF_000696425.1 Galeopterus variegatus | reverse complement strand
GGTGTTATTCTATCCCTCCTTTCATCTGATCCTCCCGAGATGCAAATGGAAAAAGCAACACTGTGGTTAGGTTTAAAGAGAGAAGGCAGCTCTGACCAACAAATGGAATGAAGGAAACAAGACCAGGGCAGTAACCTAGAATTCCTAAGGGACACTGAGCTCTGAACAGCAATTAAATTGTAGCCTAGGAAAGAAAAATTTTAAGATGAGAAAATAAAATCCTATATAGGAAAGGACATATTATAATTTGAAGGAAGGAAGCCTGGCCGTCAATTGCAAGACAGTTGCCTTCTACATTAAATAGAAAATGTATGCCTAAAGTTATTAATCAATTGCTGTAGGAAATTTAAAGAAATTTAAAGTTCTGTAAGCAGTCATCCCCCTCCTAAAACCCATGCTGTTCTGGGGAGACTCAACTGTTTGGACCTTGGAGCCATACTACTTGTATTGAAATCCTGGATCTGACATTTCTAACTGTGTGACCTTAAGCAAGAAATAGGACCTCTCCAAGCCTCAGATTCCTAACCTGTAAAATGAAGATAATAATGGCTCCTACCTCATAGGGTTTCAGTAAAGATTAAATACTCATAAGCGTAGAACAGTGAATGCCTCAGTAAAAGTTAGCTGACATTATTATTATTGTTATTCTTCTTATTATCATTTGAAGACCACAATAATTAAAATATGCACAGGAACACAACTCCTGTGGTCTCTCAGCCTTTTTTCCTTGATAAGCAATTCTGTATGAAATGTAAAGTTTTTGTTTGAATGTTTTGTTTTACATAATCAAATACATACACAGAAAAATGAGCAAAAAGTGGCCACATTTGCTTGTTAACATATTTTTGATGACTTACAATTCCTCCAGCCTGGGAATGGAGGATTGGCCAGTAGTTGTCAGAGCCAAGACTGCAATCCTCCAGTCGTGGGACATGTTGGCTGCTCTAGCAAGTCGGTTTATAGCACAATGGCGACCCTTGAATGAGTGTCCTGTGTACTCTGCTAAAGGTTATCAAGATGCATCCTACCTTCTACCTGTGAGCCATGTAATCACTTTAACAGAAAATGGGAATTAATGAAAATGATTTCTTTTTTTTTTTTAAATGAAGAGATTTTTTTTTT
>NW_007803614.1:0-1122 GCF_000696425.1 Galeopterus variegatus | reverse complement strand
GGGGGGGGGGGGGTTATGAATATTCATGAAATACAAAGCTAATTGCCACCCCTCGTGCCCATGATGTGAGAGCCAGATTCCTACTGGCAGCATACCCACTACCAGAAATTACTTTTGTACCCCATATCTCCCACCCAATTATCCCCCAACCTCCCTCCCACTCCCTTTCCCCCCCCACTCCACTTTGTAGCCCTAGGAATGTTCCCCCGCTCTGAAAGACCAATACACTAGTATGATCTTTCTTTCCATGTTCTTAATGGACAACTGATGGGGAACTTATACCATTCTTGGCCTTTGGGACCTCAGCCAAAACCGAGATAGAGCTACACTCTAACATCTTGTTATATTTACATCAATAAAAACATATCAAGCACCAGAGAAGAACATCAGGGTGTTTTTGTTTTGTTTTGTTTTGTTCTCATTCCTCCTAATACATCCATTTATTTTAAAAGATGAAATGGGCATATGGTCCTAGAGATGATGTGGTTAAACTTCATACCATTGTAGAAATGGGCTCTGCATCACCCCCTGAACACAGTAAATGCCCTCTCCTCGAATGCTTTCAGAGGCGGCCCCTCTACACCTCTTAGATAACCTTCAAAGTTCCCTTTTGCTTATAGGATCAACCTCAAGCTCCACTCTCTCCTCCCAGCACTCCTTTATAGACATGTATATTTATAGACTGCTATCTACTATTTTTTTTTAAATAAAAGTGGTAGATGCTAGTTAGCATTCGTGCTTTGATAAATGATCAAATTCTGGCCCTGCCCCTCCTACTTTCCTCTGTCCTTACTGTTCTCTGCGCATTTTGTCATGTAAACTTGTTAACCCCTTAAAAATTAGCAAAACATAGGAATAGAATATTAACGTGAATGGGTATGATGAATCTTACTGGGGTGATGAAAATATTCTAAAACTAATTTACAATGATAACTTCACAATCTGGTAAATTTACTAAAATTATTAAATTCTATACTTGAAATGAGTAAAATATACATGTAAAATATACTTCAATAATTTTTTAAAGTACATCTTTCTATATGACTAAAGTCACCACAAAAAAAAAAAAATTCCTGGGAAATACAGAGTGTATATTATACAGTTTTCTATTTTTTTTTTTTC
>NW_007803613.1:0-1122 GCF_000696425.1 Galeopterus variegatus | reverse complement strand
CTCAGGCTCCTAAGATCTGTAATGTTAAAATCTGCATTTTACTCAGAAAATTTGTATGCACAGTCAAGCATGAAAAGTGCTCCTCTAGAACGTAACCTTCTAGAAGGCAGGCATGTCACACTTTTCTGTGTTCTTCCGTATGATCTAGTACCCGCTGGGCTAATGGGAATCACTCAGCATTCAGGGCTGAATAAAGTATGAATCGAATGTTGCTTTATCATACTCTAAGCATGGTACCTTTTCATGGAATTTGTGTTATTGCTTAGGGAAGTTCATGTAGCAGAAAACACAGCATGTGTTCACCAGCAAATAGTTCATAAAGAACTGCATTTCTCAGCTACCCTTGCAAAAACCAACAGGTTATGAGCAGAATGCAGGGCTATAGGAGTTCCTATGCAATACTTAGGAGTGATGACATAATTTGTGGGACCCAGTGCAAAATGGAAATATGAGGCACCTTTTTCAAAAATTAAGAACTTCAAGATGGTGAAAGCAGAGCAATAAACCAAAAAAAGGCTCTTCTTGAAAGTAAGAAGAGGCGTCCAAATTGGAAAGGGGGAATCAAACTATCCCTGTTTGCAGATGACTTGGTCATGTACACGGAAAATCCAAAAGACTCCACCAAAAAATTACTAGAACTAATAAAAGAATTCAGTAAAGTAGCAGGATACACACTCAACACACAAAAATCAGTAACCTTCCTATATGCTGATTATCTGAAGAAGAAATCAAGAAAGCAATTCCATCCACAATGGCTACCAAAATATAAAATACCTAGGAATAAATTTAACCAAGGAAGTGAAAGACCTGTTCAACAAAAACTATAATACATTGGTGAAAGAAATTGAATAAGACACAAACAAATGGAAAGATATCTCCTGTTCATGGGATGGAAGAATTAATACCTTCAAAATTTCCATATTACCTAAAGCAATCTACAAATTCAATAAAATCCCTATCAAAATAGCAATGATATTCTTCACAGAAATAGAAAAAATGATCTTAAAATTTGTGTGGCATCACAAAAACCCCATATAGCCAAAGCAATCTTATACAAGAAGAACAGAGTTGGAAGCATCACACTACCTGACTTCAAATCAAAATACACTATATAGCTATAGT
>NW_007803612.1:0-1122 GCF_000696425.1 Galeopterus variegatus | reverse complement strand
TTAATTGACTCTTGTGAACCTGCTTAAATCCAAAACAAGTATTATTGCCTATTTTTATTCAGATACCTCTCTTATTACCAGGTCTACTCAGTATTTTTTTCCTCAATAAATGTTATCAAATACTATGTTTTGCTTAAATTGCTGCCTAGAGACCTTTAACTATTAATCATCGCAATACATGATTCATTAGAGATCAAGCTTTGGAGGAAAATAAAGTACGTTTAAATTCCATACTTCAGAAGGAGAAAAATTTATATATCTAGTAAGAAAAAGGTAAAAAATACAGATTCATATTTAGTCACTTGGAATTCTGCATAAAGCATAAAGTAATACATGGAAGTGACAGAACATCTTCTGTCATGTGCCCTTAGCTATATGAAGTTTGAAAGATATTTCTACATGACTATAGGGCATCAGCCAAAATGGCAGTATGCAAACCTCTGAAAATGATCTCCTTTATAAAAGCAATGAGAAAATGTCAAAAATTTTCAGAATCGACTTTTTCAGAACTGTGGAAATTCAAAGGCTTGCAGCAACCCAGAGATTATTTATTCAAGATAAATGGTTACATCTGTTTAATGTAAGACCAATAGACTATGCAGTGTTTTAGTTAGTCCCAGTCCCATCTCCCACTCTCAAGTTCCACAAAGTCCTGCATTTCTGGTTCACCCTGGGAGCTTCTGAAGGAAGAACAAGTATGAACTCCTTCAGAGCCTCATTCCCAAAGAATTGACATTCCTTGACCTGTCTGGTGATTTTTTTGGAATACTCCACTTGCAAGAATGCTTGTGTTTGGCTGACTAAGATTTAGACTGTACATAAAAAGGATTTTCTGTCCCCAAAAAGTCTTTGTTGAAAACAATTTACAGGAAAGTATTTTAAATTTTCAGCTGTCTGAGGCAATGGCTTGCAATTTGGGCAAGTGATGAACTCAAAAAAATGTTTAACAGAAAGCCCTGGGGAGTGAGATATCCATGGAGGCTTTGAAAACCAAAACTCTATAAGGCTACAAGAATGTGTTGGGCTGGCGGTACAAAAGAACAGGACAGACCTAAGACCTTGCCACCAAAAAAATAAAATACTTAGGAACTGAGTTAACCAAGGATGTGAAAAATCTCTATA
>NW_007803611.1:0-1122 GCF_000696425.1 Galeopterus variegatus | reverse complement strand
GAATAACACAACACAAGAAAAGAAGGATGAAGAGAAAGTAAAGGGAGAGAAAGAGAGTCTTACACATTGACCAGGGACACCACAAGCTGTGGGCTGCGGCAAAGGCATGGAGAGGGCCTGTGGGTTGGGGATGTGCCAGGAAGTCTCGAGGCCAGGCCAGAGTTAATTGTGTGTGTGTGTTGTGGGAGATAACAGCAGACAAGATTCTCTCTGGCCCCGACACAAAGTTTACAGGGTTTAAGGGTGTGAATCCAGCAGCAGCACTGCTGATGGCAGGGGTCTCCAAGGCTGGCCAGCAGGGGTGGAGGATGCAGGTCTTTGGGTTCCAGGGCTCACCGTGACAGCCAGACGGCATTTCTCTAGCAGGAATTGGGCCCAGTGTGGGCAGGATCTGCCCGTCAGTCATGGTGGGAAACCTGGGCCATCCCTGGCAGACACACCTCCTCCACCCGCCAAGAGGAAGAGGCCTCCCGACCTCAGGCCGCCTCCCAGTGGGTCCTCACCAAGACACCCTTGATGGAGGAGACTGGCCCAAGGGAGTCACAGCTTTCACTTGCCTGCCTTGAGAGCAAAGTCTAGACCCTGACGACTCTTGTGACTCTTTTCCTGTTGTCAGGATAAGTGCGCACACAGTCTGTGTACCCAGAGTGTGGCTGAGCGGTCCCTCTTTCCTTCCCTCTTGGTTTCAGTGCAGAAGAGAACACTCAGGCTGAGGGGCTGTGGATGTAGGGAAGCTCGAGGAACAGGACAGCAAGCGTCTGTGTTGCTCTACACAGCACAGTGCTGGAATTTTTAGTGTTTGGCATTGGGTGACAGTTCCCAACATTCACAATTGGCTGTGAGTCCCAGAATGTCTTCAGCCTGGAATATCTGCACTTAGATCAGGGATATCACTTGAGCCGTGTCCTGCTAACACTGAAGCATCCCGGGCACTGCCCAGGCTTCAGGTCGAAGCGCCAGGGAGCTTTACCACTGCACGAAAGTGACACTGCCGGGAGCCCGGAGCATGAGTGGGAGCAGGAACTGGACGCACGGCTCTTCCCGTTGGCTACTCACGTGGCTCGTGCCCAGCCAGCTAGAGTCAGCATTCCCCGACTTTGACTTCAAAATCACCTACTTTGC
>NW_007803610.1:0-1122 GCF_000696425.1 Galeopterus variegatus | reverse complement strand
GACATCCTATTTACCTCTGTAGTCCTCACAATATTTAACATAGGAAGTACTCAGTATAGGTTTGTTGAACTAAAATTGTGTGGATTCAGATTGTCCACTCAGTTCAACCCCGTTGCTCACTTAAACTTATTTTTAAACATTAAATTTAAAATATGGTTTAAAAGAATAGAAATTTCCGTATCAATTTGGTTTATTATGTGTTGTGATAGCTGGTTAATTTCCTCCCACAGAACAGATTTCTTTGGAAATCTTGATAAACCATGGAGCCACGTCACCGCTAGAGTTCATAATTATAATTACATTCTGGATGTGCTTTGTACACCCAGGTTAGCCAAAGTCCATGTTTCTTCTTCAGTTTACTTGTAAATAAAGCCACTGTTGCTATGCATGTGTCATCAAAAATATGCCACCAGGAAGTGAAAGAGCAACCATAAAAAACACAACTCAGTGAAAAATGAGCAGCTCTGTTCTCAAAGTATATAATCATGTTTAAAAGAAGATTTCCTGCAGGAATGTGGGATAGATCCTAAAGTTAAATTATATGATAGTTAAGACAAGTTGAGTTTGTAGGAATAAAAATACGAAAAAGAAAATAGGAGTTTAGAAGCTATCAAATCCGAACACTGTGGAATTCTACTGCATAACAGGATTTGAGTACATACGACAGGATAAATATTTTAAACTAAAATGATCAAACTTACATGGGAAGCTTTTCAATACATCAAGGAGCAGGAAGGAAGAAAAGATATTGTCAGCTTTTGAAATTCCAGTGTAAACAAAACATGGGAAAGTATTTTAGGGTCCCTGGCATGTGTCCTTTCTTTTTTCTCTTTTAAAAGCAAATATGTTGCTTTCCTTACTTTAATGGTTAACTAAACATGGAATGTTTATGACTGATTATTCTGAAGGAATTTTACTCTGCAATCCTTAAATCTTACAGTCCAGCACAGAGCAACTGGAAAGATAAATAGCAAAGGAAAAAAATAACTTGCTACATTAGCTTTGCTCCCAGAGAAGAATTTGAAATCTGCATCAGTACTAAAGGGGGAGCCTTCCTAGGAAGAAAATCCAGGATGTCCAGTGACAATAACCACAATAACAAATGCTCTACAGATTTTAGAC
>NW_007803609.1:0-1122 GCF_000696425.1 Galeopterus variegatus | reverse complement strand
TAGGTAACACTTCTTAGCTGTTCAAGTGTATGTAAGGCTAACAGTTTGCTGTTACTTTAGAAGTGAGCATTTATTTACATGCCAGTTCTACCTTATCCACAGAAGAGCTGCAGGTTGTTTTTTACTCTTGGTATTAGTATCACTTTGTATTTCTACTAACATGACTTACAAGAGGAAAATTCATTTAGGATCAAAATTATAGCTTCTGACCTATAGAAATGATTGGGCCTGTGATCTCTCAAGAAGAGAAATCCATTACTCTTTTTATTTTTCATTGTTGTTTGTTTTTAACTTAGCTTGCTTTCAATGCTTGAGTTGTTTTTTAAAAATATTTATTCAGATTAAAGGAAAAGTCTTCCTAAGATATTCATTGCAATGTAGATGCTGTGTCATTGAATACTCCTAGCGTAAATACAAACTTCACAAGTTTTCCCATTCGGATAAGTGGATTCTGGTGATATTTAAATTGAACTTAATGAGATTGCAGATGGGAGCATGCTCTTTATATATTTTCCCAAATATTTCTGAAAAGAGTGAGGGTTATAGAAGCTGAATGTGCCGTCATTTCTGATCAATCACGGTTGCATAAGCTGATGACTCTGAGGCAATTCCTTCCACAGGCAATTTGGTGTATGTTGTTTTTGTTGCCACATCTTGTTTATGGGTACTTACTTCTTTTCTAGAGCTCAAGAAAAGAAACAATTGTTTTGTTGCTGAGCTGGTCTATATCCTCACCCCATTCTATTTTATACTTTTTGAGAGAGAAAATCCTAGTGACAGCAGAATAGTGGTTATAGTCCAGGGATTAGGGGATCTCCTTATCCCTGCTGCCTGGCCTCAACTGGCATTATTCCAATCAATAGCTTTATTCTGTATTACCCAAATAACCTTCCTTCTTTTGGTTTGGATATAACACTAATGTTCTTGACTTTGAAATCCTTACATGTGGCTGTCACAGGATCCTTTTCTCCTCTTATACAGGCAGCCTCAGAGCATAGTGTCCAGCCTGAGGGCAAAAGGTCAAGGGTTCCTTTTGCTCTACAATTAGCAGGTCAAAGGAGAAAGCAGGGCCGGCCCGGTGGCGCACTGCTACAGTGCGCCGCTTGGGAGCACGGCGGCGCT
>NW_007803608.1:0-1122 GCF_000696425.1 Galeopterus variegatus | reverse complement strand
CAGAACCAGGGGATCCCATCAATATCAACAGGCACAGTCACCAGATGGAAGGTGTGACACAAACAACAGTCGGAAAATCGGAAGGCTAGATACTGCCGGTGTGACATTTAGAAAACAGAACAAGTCACCAGCATCTAAGCAATGGCAGACTTTCTAGTGCAACTTCTCCACCATCAGGAAGAAACTGGATGAGAAAGTCACCCATGCGTGGTCACTCATCGTTATATTAAATCACTGGGTGTGTAGTTCAGAACTGGTACTGAATGAAATACACGTAGAAGGAAAAATGGAGAGGGCGTTATGGTTAATATTCTTCGACTGCAAGTAACAGAGTAACTCGAACTAGATCATGTTTTTAAAAAAGTATTATAAGTGTCTCATACTCCAATAGCAGGAAGGTGGCTGGGCTTCAGGAAGGGAGTGAAGGAAGGAACTGGAAAACATCAGATTCCTTCTCCCCGTTTCTTGTCTCAGCTTCTTCCCCTAAGTGCACTTTGAGCACCGAGCTAACTCCTGACTGGGAAGACATCCAAAGCCTTCTATATAGACTTGTAGGATAAAGCTAATGGAGTTCTTGGAGGATTGGTATATTAGTCTGTTTCAGTTGCTTATAACGAAATACTTGGAACTGGGTACTTTGTAAGAAAACAAAATTTCTTGCCTATAGTTTCAGAGTCTGGGAAGTCCAAAGTCCAGGGAACACTTATGGTGAGGGTCTTCTTTGGTGGTGGTTTTACAGCAATGCAGGGGTCTCACGTGGAAGGAAATGGCAGAGCAGAGAGAGAGAAAGACTCTCATGCACTCTCCTTTTAAAGTCCTCAGAATCATGCCCCTGACCAACATTGAACCGTCAACTTAATCACCTTTTCAAGGCCCCACATTTCAATTGCCATAGTAGGATTTCTCATCCTCTTAACACTGTCACAGTGGGGACCAAGCCTCCAACACATTAAACTTTAAGGGGACATAATTCAATTCACTGCAGGTGATCACTAGCAGAAGGGTGGATCTGGGATGGAGATCTCTCCTGTTAAGAATCCTTAGGGCTCACACTCAACATGGGAGGAGTTTTGGGAGTAGAACAGGTGTGCTACAGTACAGCAAGCCAGAAAGTAGAGCAAG
>NW_007803607.1:0-1122 GCF_000696425.1 Galeopterus variegatus | reverse complement strand
TTGTGTCCTTTTGTAATAATCGAATCAACTGAATTTTCTTGTGAAACTTCCCTGTCTTCACAATAAAAAACAAAAGCTAACTTCGAATCAGGGCTTTACCCAGTTTTCTCCTTCTAAGAGTGGAGTTGCTGGGGTACAGTCCCTTCGGGCTTCTCCTCACATTCATGGTGCTTTGAGTAATCCTTTTTTGTGTCTCCATTACACAGAGATAAGTGTAACATACACCACCTAAAAATCTCCCATACTTTTTCTTACTGAGCAACTGTAAACCCATTTTGGGGTCTAATTACTCATGATTTTACATAAATAATATTAAGTACTGCAAATAAAAAAGTAGGTTTTTTTTTTTTTTTTTGGTTGGTTGCTGTGGGGGTTTTTTTGTTTGTTTGTTACCAAGCACATGTGTGTACATGGAATAATTAGGCTAACCTTAATAAAAATCCTCATATTTGCTATAGATCAAAGTTCTATGGTGAGAAAAAAATACTACTAAAACCATTAAATTGAAAACATAGTGCTTTCATTTTTAGGCATGCACATAATAGTCAGGACTAATTTTGAAGTGGCTAAAATAGACTGCTGTGATATGTTATGTCAGGGAAGTCATTTATTAGAAGTTTCTTTCTCAGTAGTATCTGAAAGTTTAGAATGGATCAGTCATTCCTTGGGATAATGAAAGTTTTTGTTTTCCCGTGTCTTGAGGGTAAGTATTTCTCAATCTTATCATCAACTAACAATAGTGGGATATATCTCTCTCTGCTCTCTTAGCATCATTATGGAAAAGCATCAATCTTTTTGAATCAGTACCATGTTCACCCCTCATATATGGAGTAGAAAGACTCTCATTACAGATTTATGAACCCAAAATTGATACTTTTCTTCAGATCCATCTACAGAATTATGTTTATTCTAGTACTTTTTAAAAACTCATAGCTTTAATAATTGGACTTATTATTAAAATATTTTTTCTTTAAGTTCCCAAATTTGGAAAAGTGTCACACTCAATATCCACTTAGGAAGTTTAACAGAGATGCCCATCATTTCTTCCCTGTATCTATATCTCCTTCTGAGCAAACAGAGCCCTGGGGAGACAGAGCGCCATCCTCCAGTCCCACCATTAAG
>NW_007803606.1:0-1122 GCF_000696425.1 Galeopterus variegatus | reverse complement strand
TTCACCCCAAAAGCGTCCTCCTACCCCTCTCCACATTTCCTACACCTCTACCATATTAAAATGTTTTGTGTTAAGTTTTTTCATAAACAAAATTACTACTGTATGCTTTCTTCAGGAATTGTGCTAGGCCAGCAAGAGAACTCAGAAACATAAGTGTACTCTCCACTTCTGGCACAACTAGGGGGTACCTGAAAGACCAATCCCTGGCCTAGAAGGAAGGGCTACCAATACAAGGGAAGTCAAATGAGCCCAAGAAGAAGCCAAGAAAGAGTGCCCATGCTTATGATCTCAACTAAGCCTGCAAAGCACAAGAGGATTATCCTGATGGGTGAACCAGCACTTTCTTGTTTGGAATGCAAAGAGTGAGATGCATAGCCTGGCAGCTGGAAACTTCCTGGAACTAGGGCATTGAGGTCTGGGGCCAGGGAGGCAGCGCTGAAGGAGGAATAAACACAACTTGTCTGGACAGGAAGCTGCCTGCCTGCCAGGGAGGAGGCTGGGCTCAGCTGCTGTATCGTAAGTAGTTTTCCTGCTTTCATTCTTGGCCAGCTGGGGCAAAGGAAGGTTAAACAACTCACACATATACACATTCCTCTAAATTAGGAACTTTACTGGAAACCAGGGAGCTTTCCTGCTAGGCAGAAACAAAAGCCTCCCCTCCCTTATGGCCCCATCTCTTTAATTAGTTGGCACAGGAAGAGTTCCCCTCTTTTTTGGTTCAGAAGTAACTAAAAAGAAAATGCATAATTTAAGGATTTAGGGATAGGGACTTGCTGCGGACTGAAGAGTGGCCCCCAAAGTTCATGTGTTAGAAACTTGATCCCACTGTAACTGTTGAGGGTGGGAGATCCTATTATGATAATTGAAGGGTGGGGCCTTGAAGAGGTGATTGATTTGTGAGGACTGTGCCTTGGTGAATGGATTAATCCATTTATGGCTTAATGGTGGTCATGAGCATGGTTCTGATGGCTTTAAAAGTAGAGCATGTAAGAATCTCTCTCTCTCTCTTGCTTCTGCCTTTCTCACAATGTGATACCTCATGTTGCCGTGTAGTCATCGTTAGAAAAAGGCCCTCACCAGATGTGTTCCCTGGACTTTGGACTTCCCAGCCTCCAAAACTGT
>NW_007803605.1:0-1122 GCF_000696425.1 Galeopterus variegatus | reverse complement strand
TTTTTTTTTTACTATATAGTTGTTTAAGTTCCTTGTACATTCTTTGTTAGATTTAGGGTTTGCAGATATTTTCTCCCATTCTGTAGGTTGTTGTTACACTCTATTGATTGTTTCCTTTGCTATGCAGAAGCATTTGAGTTTGATATAATCACATTTATTTTTTTTCTTTTGTTATTGTGCTTTTGGGCTCTTGTTCACAAAGTTTGTGGCCAGACCTAGTTCCAGAAGTGTTTCCTATATATTTTCCCTTAGTAGTTTTAGATTTTCAACTCTTATATTTAAGTCTTTAATCACATTGAGTATATTTTTTTATATTGCGAATGTTGCAGGTCTAGCTTCATTCTTCTGCATATGGATATCCAATTTCCTCAGCACCACTTATTGAAGAGGCAATCTTTTCCGCACTGTAAGTTATTTTTTGCATTTGTCAAATATCAATTGGAAAATCAAGGTCAAAAACTGTATGATTATCTCAATAGATACAGAAAAAGCAATTGATAAAATTCAACATTCCTTCATTATAAAGACTGTCACAAATTAGGTGTAGAAGGGATGTATCTCAACACAATAAGAGCCATCTATTAGAAACCCACCACCAATATCATCCTGAATGGAGAAAACCCAAAATCTTTTCTCTTAAGAACAGAAAGAGGACAAAGATGCACACTCTATCCTCTTCTATTTAACAAAGTACTGGAGGCACTGGCTAGATTAATCAGGCAAGAGAAAGAAATAAAGGGAATCCAGATTGTTAAAGATGAAGTCAGACTTTTCCTATTTGCAGATGACATAATCCTATGTGTAGAAAAACCTAAAGACTATCAAAAAACTCTTAGAGCTAGTTAATAATTTCAGTAATATTTCAGGATACAAAATCAATGTCCCCAAATCAGTTCCATTTATATTCTCCAATAATGAACTATTGGAGAAATCAGAAAAGTTAGCCCATTTGCAATAGTCACCAAAAAAATAAAATACCTAGGAATCAATTTAACTAAGGAGGTGCAAGATCTCTACAATGAGAACTACAAACCACTACTGAAAAAAATTAAGGATGATGTAAAAGATGGAAAGACATTCCATGCTCTTGGATTGGAAGAATTAACATTGTGAAAATGTCTG
>NW_007803604.1:0-1123 GCF_000696425.1 Galeopterus variegatus | reverse complement strand
TGGGTGAACTAGGCTATCTGAAAGATATTGAGGTGGAATTGACATCAATCTTTGCTATTATAGCAAGTGTCTTAGGCTGTTAAGGCTGCTATAACAAAATACCTTAGACTGGGTAATTTATAAACAACAGAAATTTATTTCTCGCAGTTCTGGAGGTTGGAAAATCCAAGATTAAGGAGCCAGCAGATTCAGTGTCTGGTGAGGGCTTATTCCTCACAGATGGCAACTTATACATGTCCTCACATGGTTGAAGGGCAAAAGGGCTAACAAGCTCCTTCTGGCCTCTTTTATAAGGGCCACTTATATAAGGGCCATCTTTTATATGTGCACTAATCCCATACTCAAGGTCAGAGCCCTCATGACCTAATCACCTCCCAAAGGCCATACCTCTTAATACTATCACATTGGCAATAAAGTTTCAACATATGAATTTTGGGGAGACCCAAAATTCAGACCATAGCATCAAGCTTTTTAGAAAAAAAAGAGATTTGCTGGGGGCACTGTCTATACTCAACTCTTTCTTCCTTGTAGCCAGGGAAGCAGAATCATGAGTACCATATGGATTCACTTTTTCTCCCTGACTGATGATTCCTTTGCTTCCCACACAGGCAAATTTAGGCTGGAAAGAATCTGTAATGTGGGAGGTCTTTATTACTAAAAATTAAATCCAATAAAGTGCAGATGTCCTGACGGTGTTTACAAACAAACCGTCTTTGCCAACTGGAGAAAATGTATTTACCCATCTATACTAGAACAACTGGCAGATTTAAAATTAAAGATCTGTTTAAGATCGCCACAATTAAGGGAAATACAAGAAAACAAGCCACTGGAATTTTTGAGAATGCGTGTATAAAACAAAAGTGCTAGGGAAACTATATGTTACTAAAAAATAATCACACAGTTATTTAAAATAAAATGTTAATGTGTGACATTAACAATCTTATGTCTGCCCAGATAAAAATCACTTTTCATGCAAAACTGTTCTGTCAAAGAATATTTTCATATCCCTAATCTAAATTTTATGGTACTGTATTAAATAGTAAGAAAATATACAGCTATCATGATGAATATATACTTCACTAAGATTAAAATACAAAGGCATTTTTATCTGCATTCTATTTTT
>NW_007803603.1:0-1123 GCF_000696425.1 Galeopterus variegatus | reverse complement strand
ATATGACTTGCAAACATTTTCTCCAATTCATTTTGCTGGCATTTTAATATTTTGATGGTGTATTTATACATAAATTTTTAAAAATTTTTTATTAAGTCCAAATTGTCTATTTTTTCTTTTGTTGTGTATTTTTAATGTCATATTCAATAAATCATTACCAAATCCAATATAAAAAAAAAATCACCATGTTTTCTTCTAAAAGTTTTATAGTTTTAGCTATAGGTTAATCCATTTTGAATTAATTTTTGTTTACTATTTAAAGTAAGAGTTCATCATCATTGTTTTTGCATGTGGATATCCAATTTTCCCAGCACCATTTTCTGAAAACACCATCTTGTCCCTGTTGAATAGTCTTGGCATCCTTGTCAAAAATTATTTGGCCATGTACACAAGGGTTTATTTCTGGGCTGTCTATTCCATTACATTGCTCATTGTATCTAACTTTTTTTTTTGCTAATGCCACACTGCTTTGATTATAATAATTTTTGATAAAATTTAAAATCAGGAAGGGTGAGATTTTCAAGCTTGCTATTTTTCGAGATTGTTTTGTCTATTCAAGGTTCCTCAAGATCCCATATAAAATGTAGGATGGATTTTTCTTTTTCTGCAAAATGCATCATTGGGTTTTATGGGCATTTCATTGAAAACATTGATTGCTTTAGGTAATATTGACATATTAACGGTATTATTATAATTAAATTAAAATTGAAGTCCATAAACACAGGAAGCCTTTCCATTTATTTGTCTGTTTCTTTTTTTATTTTCTAATTTCATTTAGCAATATTTTGGAGTTTTCAGTATCTAAGTGTTTTGTCTCCTTGGTTAAGTTTATTCCTAAGTATTATATTTTATTTTTCATGTTATTGTAGATGAAATTGTTTTGTGAATTTCCTCTTTGGATTTTTCATTGTTAATGTATAGAAATGCACCTGATTTTTTTTTCTTCTATTTTTTTTTTCGTTAAATTTTTATTTTGTCAATATACAATGTATATGATTATTATGGCCCCTCAACGACCCCTCCCTCCCTCTTCCCTCTCTCCCCTCCCCCCCAAGAATGTCATTTCCATTTGCTTGTTGTAACAACTTCAAAAAAGTATAGTTGTTATATCTTCTTCCCCCCC
>NW_007803602.1:0-1123 GCF_000696425.1 Galeopterus variegatus | reverse complement strand
TATATATATATATATATATATGTCAAAAATATATACATATACTTACAATTCAGACCTGATATAAGCATTTGTATCGCTAGTCCCCAACTGAACCCAAATTATATCGATTATCCATTAGAGTAGAGAAAACTACAAATGATATTTAAATATTTAATAATTGGTACAGCAGAACAATCACAATAGTTATCTGCAAACAATTAGCAGTATGGCTTTCCTGGTGTGTACTAGTTCTGGACATCAACCCAAGACACAACCAACAAATAATTAAATTTAAGAAATTTTTAAGCAAACATTATCATAAGAAATTATTTGTGTAATATCACTGAAACTCTCAACATTAGATTGAATATAAAAAGCAAAACATTAATGATCTCTAGTTGTGTGCAGTATACCTGAGGTGATAAAGGAAGTTTGTGTGGCAGAGGAGGATTAGACTAGAACTTAAGAACCCGAATTCTAGTACCTCCTCTGTCACTACTAGCCATGGGAATGCTAGTATGTAATACACCCCCTTGGATTTGGTTGTCCTATTAAAATTGAAATTGTGCAGGTATAAATGTGGTGACATCTTAAACATGAATCTCTCTAGTTCGCCACCTGGAAAACCTTCTGCATAAAGTAAAAAAAGGCAAAATACTCTTTTATTTAAGTAATAAGACAGGGAATGCATAATTGCCAACATATGGCAAAGAACTTGTTAATGTTCTTTGGGGACATTAACAAGTCATGATCAGAGTCATGTGGGAAGCTGTGTGCTGGAGCACATTGTACAGGAAATAGTAAGGAGCTTTACCAGCAGCAGATCCCAGAGAAAGCTACAGAAATGTGTTCTCAAAGATCAGTGACCCATCCTGAACTGCAAATGTGGGAGGCTGAGATGTCACAGAACTGATCAGGCAGTGCCTCTTCCAGGAAAGGTAGAGCATGAGGGCATGAAAGTTATGTTTATTAATGAAGGAAGATGGGTGGGATTCCTGAGTAGCAAATCTCAGAAGTTCTAGCAAAATCACATACCTTATGTGTGCATTACTTACCTTGGAGCCCAGCAAAAATTGATTTCAGTAGTCAATGGGGTTAGAGGTCAAGGGGGAACAAGGTAGGGATAGATGTCACCTTGAATGTA
>NW_007803601.1:0-1123 GCF_000696425.1 Galeopterus variegatus | reverse complement strand
GAAGCACTGCAAATGTGAATTTTCAAGTTGATTCAATGGGGGAAGGAAGAATTAGAGCATCGTATTTTTAAGGACCAAGCTTGGAAATGGCTTATATCACTCTGGTCAATTACTACAATCCAGAACTCAGGCACATGTCCTCAGCTTAGCTAAGGAAGACTAGGATCTATACCTTTGTTCTGTGTGCCCAAGAAGAGGAAATGCTGGTGGTGAACACTTAGTATTGCCTCTGTAAAATCACCCAGCTGAAATCTTTGTCTTTTAATTGACGTATTTAATCCAGTTAAATTTACTACAAATTTCACTTCTGAAATCTCATTTTATGCCTTTTGTTTCATTACTTTCTTTTTGCTTTAATCTGTGTCTTTTACTAACTTCCATAGACTAAATTTTATTCTGGTAGTTTGAAGGTTTTATGTTCTTGTTTAGTTTTGTGTTATCCCTAACTTAGTGAGGATTATTGTTATTTACTTGATTTTCCCGATCAGCCTCCCAACTTTATCAGTACTTGTCTTCCCTGGAAGTAAAGCTCTCTCTCACTTCCTATGGTCTATCTTCTAAGTACATATCACTTAGAAATGTACTATGAATATACTTTAATAATTGGGGGAGATTGGTCATTTACTTCCCATATTTTACCGCTTTCTTTATCTTACTTCTAGAGTACTTACTCTTCAGATTTCTTTCAGAAAGGCACTAGCTGTGGTAAAATTTCCAGGGCATTTATTATTGAGCATATCTGTATTTCAGCATCATATTTAATTGATAGTTTAGCTGGTTATAATATCCCACATTTGCAATTTCTTTTATTTACCAATTTATTATTAAGCCATTACTTTTCATCTCAGGTACACATGATTATTTTCTTTCAGGTCATCTGCTTTTACTCGTAGTTTTTCTCTTTGATATGGATATGCTTAATTTCATAATTACTTATAGCTTTTAGTATTCTAATCTCTATAAACCCAATTAATCTAATTCTTATGCATTTCTTTAATTTTGGGATATTCCTAATAATTATTTATTTACATTTTCCCTCATCTTCAATTAATTCTTCTGCTATCCTTTATATTGTTTAATTTTAAAAGTTATTCTTTTTCACTATTAATGCTACATTTTTGCC
>NW_007803600.1:0-1123 GCF_000696425.1 Galeopterus variegatus | reverse complement strand
AAAAAAAACCCAAACCAAATAAAAAATGGGTAAAGGTTTAAAATAGATATTTCTCAAAAGGAGAAATATAAATTACTAACAGGGATATGAAAAGATGTTCAGCATCACAAACCATCAGGAAAATGCAAATGAAAGCCACAATGAGGTATTACCTCATGCCTGTTAGAATAGCTATTCTTACAAAGACAATGATAGTGTTAGTGAGTCTATAGAGAAAAGAGACCTGTATACCCTGTTGGTGGGAATGTAATTTGGTACAGCTATTATGGAAAACAGTACAGAGGCTCCTCAAAAACTTAAAAATAGAACTACCATATGATCCAGCAATTCCAATTCTGTGTTATATCCAAAGGAAATAAACTTAGTATGTTGTAGAGATATCTTCTTTCCATATTCATTGCATTATTCACACTAGCATATGGAAACAACATTAATGTGAATTGATGGATGAATGAATAAAAAAATGGGGCCGGCCCGGTGGCGCACTGGACAGTGCACTGCTTGGGAGTGTGGCAGCGCTCCCACCGAGGGTTCGGATTCCATGTGGAGACTGGTTCCCGCTCATTGGCTGAGCATGGTGCGGGCGCAACACCGAGGGTTGCGGTCCCGTTGCTGGTCCCCGGTGCGGGCGCGACACCGAGGGTTGCGATCCCGTTACCGGTCAGTAAAAAAGACAATAAGGGAAAGCATGGTGCGGGCGCAACACCGAGGGTTGCGATCCCGTTACCGGTCAGTAAAAAAGACAATAAGGGAAAAAAAAATGTAAGATATACATCATATAAATCTATATATCTATATTTGTCTATTTATATAAAATATGGAATATTATTTTGCCTTAAAATAGAAGAAAATTCTGATATTTCCAAGAACATGGATGAACCTGAAGGGCATTACCCAAGTGAAATAAAACATACATAGAATGACAAATTCTGCATGATCTCACTAATATGTAGAATTTAAAATAGTCAGACTCATGAAAACGGAGAATAGGATAGTAATTGCCAGGGGCCTGGAGAAAGGGGAAATGGGGAGTTATTGGCCCAAGGGTAGAAAGTTTCAATTATACAAGGTAAATAAGTTTGGAGATCTAATGTATAGCAATGTGACTATAGTTAAGAATATT
>NW_007803599.1:0-1123 GCF_000696425.1 Galeopterus variegatus | reverse complement strand
AGACAGAGTATTGTAATAGTTTCAGGATGTTGGGTTTATTTGGAAGAGGTAGTCAATAAGGAAGTGAATTTTGAATCGAAAACTGAAAGATAAGAATGTATTAGCAATGTGAGGATGTTCCACATAAATATCCACATGAATGCAACATGAATGTTTTAGCATTGCATGGAGAGCAAAGGGAAAGTGCAAAGACTCCGAGGCAGAGACAAAGGTGGCTGTATGAATGTAAAGAAGGGCAAGGTGGCTGAAGTGTAGTGGGAGGACGAGAGAGGCAGGAGATGTGGCTGGAGAGGTAGTAGGAGGCAGGTCAGGTAGGGCCTGTGGGCACTGAAAGATTATATGGATTTTACTCATAGTGCAGTAAGAATTTATGCAGAAGAGAAAGATGTTGGGGGTAATTCTAATTAATCACCTTTTTGTAGCAATACTGTTGTTTTCAGTGTGCTTGCATCTATATTTCCACTTTTAAAAAGTTAAACAGCTTCTATATTCTAGAATTTTTATGTGAGAATATCTCAACATCAGGGTAGAAATACTCACCTACATGGTCTAGTATATTAAAGACATGTAGGAAATGTAATTGGTTCAGTGTCATCACAGTCAATATGAGCTGGTGCTTCACTGCATGTTTTATTGGCCCAGTGAGACTGCATGGGAGATAGTTTACTTCACCCAGCAGAGTGATACCATAAAGACAGAGACAGGTCAAGATAAACATGATTTCACTGAATGATGAATTTTTGACCAATCTCTCTCACACATCCAGAGCCATGAAATGAATGCTTTTAAAACCATGACCTGAACCTGAATATGAATTAAAATATGTTTTTTTAAAGCTGACATTTGAAACATTAAGAACTATTTTAAGTGTTGGGAAAATATCATTTCAGTATTTTCATTTGGTTTCACTTCAGTGAACGGACTCTAATATGATTTCTAAAAATACATTCTGCCCTTAGCAAAACACTTATTTTTCTTTTGCATTGGGTTGGAGCTGATGTCTTCTGACTTGAATTTTGGGAATAATGCCTTTCCATTCAAAAACAAACAGTGCTGAGGCTGTATTCTCTTTTTGAAAACAGAGAGAGGATTTTACTGTCCATGGCTATGATGAGGGTGTATA
>NW_007803598.1:0-1123 GCF_000696425.1 Galeopterus variegatus | reverse complement strand
GCTCAGGTAGGGACGGTGGCCACTCCACACCTGGGCACAGCTGGGCGGGGCCCGGAGCCCAGGCAGGTGGTCATCAGGGGGGCTCTGTCCATTGCAGGTGGCAGTTCGCATCGGATGGTGGGGACATTGGCTTTGGGATTTTCCTGAAGACCAAACTGGGGGAGCGGCAGCGAGCTGGGGAGATGGCGGAGGTGCTGCCCAGCCAGCGCTACAATGCCCACCTGGTACCCGAGGATGGGAGCCTCACCTGCCTCAAAGCCGGCGTCTGTAAGATCTGTAGGGTTCGGTGGGGTTGTTTTCCTCTTCAAGAGAAATGAGCTGACCTTCTCTTGCCAGTCACCCTCTATTCACTCTCTATTTCTAGTCTCAGGGAGGGTGTGGTCGGCTCCAGGGAGTTGGCTTTCGTGTCTTGGATCTGATGAGTGGGCATGAGGGCAGAGATGCACTGTGGAGGAAGAGCCGGGTTCAGAGCCCGTGACCATGGGCTCAGCTCCTCAGTGGTCCCTACACTGGGCTCGTGAGCCTAACCGACAGGAAAGTAAACAGCCATGGGCTTAACATCAGGGGTCCCAGCGAAAGGCCAGCCCAGTGGCATGGACTACCCAACTCCAGGAATCCCAAAGAGGTGGCTTCCTCTAGATGTTTATCTTCCATTCCTAGGCCTTTCAGGCCAGATGCAGTTTGGTCAGTTTTACCAGAAGCAGCGTTGCCCAGGAGCACCACTGACCTTCCACCTCTATCAGGAACAGAACTAGGAGAAGGGGAATCCAACGGTGATTCCCTACGGAGTGGGAGAAAACGTGTTGCTATTGCCTAAGTCAACATGTTACTTAGTTCACCTTTGTGGAGAAGGAGAACCGGGAGAGAGGAGACAGAAAAGTCTGGATGACTCATCACACCCAAGTTCACCTTGAACCTTGCTGTTGAAGGAAATGCCTTCTGTGAGATAGAAAAGCAACTTATGTAGCTCAGCGCTTTCCCCTGGGGGAAGCAGGGCTTCTCTCTGGGATGGGACATCAGGATAAAGGAATCCCAATCCCTCCCCTCCCTTGCTTGGTGATTGCTGGAAAGTCATATCAACTCTCTAAGCCTCGTTTTCCTCATCCATAAAATGGGGATGACA
>NW_007803597.1:0-1123 GCF_000696425.1 Galeopterus variegatus | reverse complement strand
AGATGGATCAGAATGTGACCTTACTTGGAAATGGAATCGCTGCAGATGTAATTAGTTAAGATGAGGTCACAATGAAGGAGGGTGGGCCCCTAATCCAATATGACTGGCATCCTCATAAAAAAGAGAAATTTGGACACGGATATGCACACAAAGAAAGAATACCACATGAAGATGAAGGCAGAGACTGGGGGTATGCTTGCACAAGCCACAGAACACGAAAGATTGTCAGCAAAACACCAGAAGACCAGAAGCTAGGAGAAGGGCACAGAACAGATTCTCTCTCACAGCCCTCAAAAGGAACCCACCCTGCCAACACCTGGACCTTGGACTTCGAGCCTCCAGAAAGGGCAAGGGGGCAATAATTTAAGTAATAAGCTATGCTTCTCCTCTGTGGGATAAGCCCATGGCTGAGCATGTCCCTTCCTTCTCCCTGCGGCTGCTAGTGAAGGAAGAGGTCTGACAACATCTGGCTCTGCCTTCCCTCCACAGGGTAAGACCAGAGCCACCTGCCCGTGAGGTGTGCAGAGAACACTGACCAGAGGCATTTCTACAGAGGCCTGAGTAACCTGGGGAACAGGGAAGAGAAACCAGGAAAAGCTGACGTTTGGGCCCTGCAATTTGAGGAGATGTGAGAGGAACTCAGGAGAATATCCCAACCCGCTTTCTATTTTACACCAAAACCGTTTCATTTAAAAATATAAAATAATTAATTTTTGCAGAAAGTAAAAAAACACAATTGGAGTTGTAGTGGCAAGATGTTCTAGATCTTGGCTCTTGTCCTTTTCTGCATTTGGGTTCCATGAAATACCCTTTATTCTTAAAATAAGTGCTCTCATTTTCTGAAATTAGTTTTCGGCTACTCACAAGCAAAATTTTTATATTTATTTACCTTACAGAATATATATATTTATATGATAAAATATGTATTATATATATTAAAAACATGTTTACTAAGTACATACATTAAATATACATATAATTCTTTTTACCAAAATATTAAGAGTGGATATCTCTGGGTGGCAGCATCAGAGAAAGTTATTTTCTCCATTTAGTTTATTTACGTTTTCTAAATTGCCTAAATAACTATATTTTCCTTTTTAATTCAGACATATTTCTTGAGCCT
>NW_007803596.1:0-1123 GCF_000696425.1 Galeopterus variegatus | reverse complement strand
AATCAACGTATAGAAAAAGATACACAGTTGTCCCTCCGTATCTGCAGGGGGCTGGCTTCAGGACAGCACCCCCTTCCCCAGTGGATACGAAAATCCATGATGCTCAAGTCCCAGATGTGCACATCCACCCTACTCTAAAGCATCTCTAGATTACTTATAATACCTCATACAATGTAAATTCCATGTAAACAGTTGTTACGCTGTATTGTTTTTATTTGTATTTTTCATTGTTATACTGTGTTTTTTTTTCCCTTGAAAATTTCCAATCTACAATGTGGAACCCATGGACGTGGAAGGCCTACTGCACAGTGTAGACAGCAGGCCTGTAAAGTCCAGGTGGCTACATTCGTGAGAAACCGAAGACTTCAGGAGACGAAGAAAACGTCTCACGATGATCAGAGGCAATTCTCGGGAAGACAGCACAACCACAACAAGATGTGGCTGACAACACAAAACACACCAGGACAAGAGAGGAACAGACAATTCCACAGCCACCGTAAGAGACTCTAATGTCCTCTCAGCAACTGATAGCTCTAGAACCCCCCGCCACACACACACACACACACACACACACACACACACACACACACACACCCCATGCACCTCAATCTGGGACGTTTCAGAGCAACACACGCAATGACTACAGACACATGTTCCTTTCCATGGTGCACTCACCAAGAAAGATTGTGCGCTGGGCCATGAAACAGGCCTTCATGAATTTCAAAAGGCTGAATCGCCGAGGCTGTTCTCTGGCCAAAGGGAACCAAAGTCAGGCTGAGTGAAAGCAGCCAGGCAAGAAAAAGAAAACAAATCCTCCGATCCTACTTACAAAAAGTTGTAGGAAACACAAACTCATGATCGTGGGTGACAGGAAGCAAGCCAGAGGCTGCCTGATGGCAGTGGCCAGGGGCTCCCCGGCAGCACCAGCAACCTTCTGAGGGGGAGGCGACCGTCACCGTCTTGAGCATGGTGACGGTCTCAAGGGTACAGACCTACATCAGAACTCTTCAAGCTGTACGCTTCAAATAAGCAAAGTTTACTGTGTGTCTGTTATACCTCAGTACAAAAAATTTTAATTTCTACCAAAATATCAATCAATTTTAACATATAAACTGTAAAAAAA
>NW_007803595.1:0-1123 GCF_000696425.1 Galeopterus variegatus | reverse complement strand
TTAAAGTTAGCTTCTGTGTCCTTTCTATACATACCCATTATGTTTCTTTATTATGTAAGTACGTATGTACACATGTATGTATATATGTATTTATTTATTTTGTTTGCTCTTTCTTACCTTATGGAACTGTAAGATGCTCGAGGATCACCTTGTGTATTTCTTGTGCTAGTCATAGAATCAAGCATTTCTCCAAAAAATCCTCATAGAATGTTTTTAGAAAACAAGATCTGGGCACTAGGTGTGCTCATTGTTACCAGGGTGTTTTCACTTCTGTGCATTCTCAGCTGGTAGACCAAGGAATTATATGTGTGAATACTAACTCATGGTTAGGTATATATCTATAAATATTTCTGTATGTAAACATCATTATCTTAATTTAAACAGGAATTCATATAATGCCCACAAGTCTAATGCTTACCAGATTGATTATTCTAGCATTTTTCCCTTCCTGATAACAGTAAACTCCCAGTCCAAAAACTAGAAACTTAGATTCCACCATCTTTGATCAACTTATCTAATTATTTAATTTCATTGTAGATATATGTGGTATCATTATGTTAAATTGTTAACTCATATCCCATGGAAAATAACTTTATCAACTCGAATACAAAGCTTTTGTGCAGTTTCATTTGTTTTTAGTCTTACAGACTCCATTTCCAAAGTTACTTGGGTAAGCACCCTTCATGAGGATATTTCATACATTTACAGTACAATTGGATTGTTACATTTTGCATTCCATTTTGATATTCTCAATCCTTTAGATTTAAAATTTCAGACATTAAGATTAACTCTGGAAAGTTCTATGGGTTTTGACAAGTGTACAGTGCCATGTGTTGACTAATATTATACAGAATACATTCGCCATATAAAAAATCCCTTGTGCCTCTGTTTCTCAGTTCTTCTGCCTATCTCCAGACCCCTGGTCACCACTGATGTTTGATAACTACAGCAACAGCTTTCATTTGCTAAAATGACAAGAAATGGGTTATACGTTACTGTAGTCTTTCCAGAGTGGATTATTTCACTTAGTAATATGCTTTTAAGAACCTATATCTTTTCATAATTTGATAACTCATTGCTTTTTAATGCTCAATAATATTCCATTTGTGGACAAACCAAAGTT
>NW_007803594.1:0-1123 GCF_000696425.1 Galeopterus variegatus | reverse complement strand
TACCTCTGAATAATACAAGAGATGTCCAGTGACATTTGAAGAAGTGCCTTCCTCTAGACTGTATAACTTTGTCCTTCTCTATGTGGCCATGATCAGTCCACTTCTTGGCCCATAGTAGGCAGTCATTTAATATGTGTGAAACTGCACTGAAACTTTGTAGAGTTTTTTTTTTAGTTAGGCTATAAACCCCTATTTTTAAAATTCACTTTCACAGTGAACTAGAGTTAGGAATGGAAAGGAAAATAATAAAGAATTCAACCTTTTAATATTTCTCCTTTTACATCATGCAACTAGTAGAGGGCAGTCCATCTTCATTATAGTTCAATGTTTAAGAATGAAACGTCCATCTTCATTATAGTTCAATGTTTAAGAAAGTTTCATTTCCTTAAAAAACAGTCATTTCATTTAGAGGTGAGATACAAATCAATTATACATACATATATATATTTTTTTTTTTTAATGCACTTTCTCACAGGAGAAGAGATAAAATCAAAGAATCACAGCAAGATTATTCAAACCAAGAAGGACCAGTATACCCATCAGGGTTAGGGGGAGCTAGCTGGGGTGCCAACAGGCTTACCCAGGATCACCATATAGCCAAAGAGTGACAGGGCACCAAGACACTTCCCCCAAGAACCCAAAAGCTTGTTGATGTCCTGGGCAAATGAACTTAGTGTCACCAGCCTCAGCAAAGAATTAATAAGTGCCCCAGGGACTAGACCACAGAGGCAGTCACACAAGATCCCACACAGGCAGTCACACAAGATTCCAACACGGAATTCAACTGAAATTCTCACACAGAGACTACAGTACTGTGTCTACCTGGAACCAATGCTAAAACATCCCACTCAACAGTTATAAAAGATCTACAAGAGGAGCTCTCCCTCCTCAAAGCCCACTCCAGAGTACTAGAAAAAGCAAATCCTCTATGAAATGACTAGACACCAATGTAGAGATACTAGAAATATGAGAAAAAAAAAACAAGAAAATATGACACCACCAAAGGAATATAATAATTCTCAAGAACCAGGCCCTATACAGCAGGAAGTCCTTGAAATGACTTGAAAAGGAATTCCGAGCAACAAATTTAAGGAAACTCAATGAGATACAAGAAAACTCAGTT
>NW_007803593.1:0-1123 GCF_000696425.1 Galeopterus variegatus | reverse complement strand
CTCCTCCTCCAGAGCACAACAGACACTAGGTCCTCAGTGATGTGTAAACAAGCCCTGGACTTCCACTATCTCAGGGTAAGAAATGAGAAAAGTATGGGGGAAACACCTAAGATTTGGATGAGGACGTGTGACCTAAAGCAAGGACGACTCTCCTTGCCTGGCTTTATGCACATCTCGTCCTGCTCCTCCAGCTGCGGGATGGATCAAAATTGTGTGCTTGACCCCGCCCGTGTGCGGCACAGATAGAGAGGAACCCAGCTGTTCCGTGCTCAGTAAAAGGAACATAAAAACAACCTCCCTGGGTTTCTCTAGGTCTAATATATCCCTGTAATGCAAAATCTCAGTGCCCAGGATATTGCTTAGCACACAGTGGGTACCCCATAGATACTTAGAAAGGGAGTAATGAGCATTTTTGTCATTTTATTGGTACCCTTCTAAACTACGGTTATTGTTTATATGGTGGTGTTTGAAAAAAATTTGAGGGGCAATTGATTTATGCCAAATTTAAAACACTGTTCCCAAATGCAAATCATTTGCATTGGTGGTTTGTTTAACTCTTAGGCATTGTATGAGGGCACTTCAAAAAGTACATGGAAAGATTCATATTGTCTTTTAATTCAATTTTTTCCACAAATTTGTTTAAGTACCCTCATATTGGTTTCCTAGGGCTACTATAAAAAAATTACCACAAACCGGGAGGCTTAAATCAATAGAAACATTCTCTCATGGTTTTGGAAGTTAGAAGTCTGAAATCAAGGTGTGGGCAAGGTCATGCGGGAGGCTTAAATCAATAGAAACATTCTCTCTCTGAAGCTTCTATAGAGAGAAGAATTCCTCCCGCCTCTTCCAGCTTCTGGTGGTTGCAGCAGTCCTTGGTGTTTCTTGACTTGTAAATTCATCACTTTGACCTACACCTCCAGCTTCGTGTGTCATTCTCCTCTGTGTGTCTGCATCCAAATGTCCCTCTTCTTATAAGAACACCAGTTATATAGGATTAGGTCATCCTCATGACCTTACTTAACTTGATTACATCTGCAAAGACCCTGTTTCCAAATAAGGTCGCACTCACAGATTCTGAGTAGACGTAAATTTCAGGGAAACACTATTCAACCCAGTACAGACA
>NW_007803592.1:0-1123 GCF_000696425.1 Galeopterus variegatus | reverse complement strand
TGGTTTTACTAGGTTTTCTGAAATAGTGTGACTTAAGCATGTTTGTGCTAACAGAAGTGCTACTTTGAATGATGCTTTGGTAGCTGGGACAACTGTCTGTCTTTAGAAACCAAATTCATTATTTTTGGAAAATGTAAAACGTCTTATTTCTTATTTGTCCTGGAAAAACTACTGATTTATAAAAAATGTCACTGTAGATTATTTTTAATCACCACTTCAATCTGTAAAATGTTTATGAATGATTATTTTAATGCCTTTTCTTCTGAAAACATCAAAACTTGAGGACAGACAGTGGAGGTTAAATTAAAAAAAAATAGCAGCCATTTTAAACAGTATTTAACTTAAATTATTACTATTAAAATGTGATATAAGCCAGGAACATACAAGATTTTTAAAAGGTTATCTAACAACAGATACATGTGAAGTTAAGATCTTGAAGTTGGTTGCCAATTACAGCAATCAATGCCTTTTCATAACTTGTCTCTTGGTATAATTCTACTTACTAATACTAATTAGAGAAAGAACAGGAGGTGGGTAGACCACAGCCTGAATTAATACAGCAGTACAAATATAAATGTTAGGCAAGAGAAAGGGTAGACATGCGTTGCTCATTTTTCAGGTCTTGGCTTAGAAGTCCCTTCTTTTTGGAAATTTTCCCAGGTCCGCACACCCAGGTTAAGTGCCTCTATTTTGTGCACCATATTTCTGCTTACATAAGATTACCCCACTGTTATAATTCCCTTGTTCTGTCCACATTTTCCCAAATAAGCCATGATCCCCAGTACCAAGTAAATGATTGCCTGGCACCAGCGGGTGTTTTATTAAGTCCTTGATTAAAAAAAATTCAGATGAATCCTGTGATAGCTTTTTAAGATTACATGAAAAAAAATAACAACATATGCAAATTTATCCAGAATGATTAAGAAATATCAAGGAAAGAAAAACAAATTCCTGAAAGCAATCTAAAAATGCTGCAAAGACTCCAAGTTTTTAGAAACCTCAACGAGCACTGTATATGACTGTTTCGATATTTAGAAGGGGTAAAATGACATTATACAGCAAATTTTTTTTTTTTTCCTTTTTGTCTTTTTTCGTGTCCGACAACGGATCGCAACCCTCAGTG
>NW_007803591.1:0-1123 GCF_000696425.1 Galeopterus variegatus | reverse complement strand
AAAAAAAAAAAAAAAAAAAAAAAAAAAAAAAAAAAAAAAAAAAAAAAAAAATTCAGTTAGTTGATCCCTTATACTTCAGAAGGCTACCCACTGTGATAATAACTTTATGAAAGTTGACAAGTTAATTTAATCTATTATACTATCACAAACGAATCCTAATCCATTTGTGGTAGAAAAAAAATTTCTAATGAAAGTAATTTTTTATAGTTATAAAAGTATAATGTTCACTGTAAAAATTTGGAAAACAGAGAAAAAACTAAAGAAAATCAACCTTAATCTTACCATCTTACCACTGTTAGAAATTTTATATATTTCCTATTAAGACTTTTTCTATGTTGAAAAATACTTGGACCTTATGAGACAAGACTATTTTTTGAAGATGCTTCACTTTTTAATCACAATGGTGAAAATTTAGGTTTGAAAATGTGGAATAGTTTAGAAGTACAATTTAAAGATCTAAGGCAGGAACCACGGGCAGCCCTTATTACCCAGCAGAAGGCAGGATCATGCTGAAAACACCATTTCCATGGTGGGTGGCCCATCACAGCCACTGCCACAAGGGTGGCTCATCACCACAGTAGCAGCCACAGCCTCTGTACAGGCAGCCTACTGCCCACTCAACTGCATTGACATGAGAGTCACCAGCAGAGACTGGGAAAAAAGAGGAAGTCTCTCTTCTCAAAGCCCACTCCAAAATAACAAGAAGCAACTGCTCTACCAGATGATCAGACATCAATGTGGAGATACTAGCAATACAAAAACTCAAGAAAATATGGTAGCACCAAAGGAATACAGTAATTTTCAAGTACCACACCCCATAGGGCAAGAAACCCTTGAAAGGACTGAAAAGAAATTCTGAGCAACAATCTTAAGGAAACTCAATGAGATATAAGAAGACTCAATTAGACAACATAATGAAATGAGAAAAAATATCCAGGAAACAAGGGAGGAAATTTACCAAGACATTAATACCTTAAAAAAGAATGTAGCAGAACTCTTGGAACTGAAGGATTCATTCAGTGAAATAAAAAACACAACCAAGAGCTTAAGCAGCAGGTTAGAGCAAGCAGAAGAAAGAATTCCTGACCTTGTATATGGTCTTTTCAAAATAACCCAGACAGAC
>NW_007803590.1:0-1123 GCF_000696425.1 Galeopterus variegatus | reverse complement strand
TATGTCATCTAATGAACATATTTTTATTTCTTCTTTTCTGATCTGATTGCCTTTTATTTCCTTTTCTTGTCGAATTGCCTGCCCCATGGTTTTTTGAGTCCTTTTTTTTCTCTTTCCTAATTTACCCATATTTTTGTCATTGTCTTATTAATATATAAGTGCTATTTATCTAGAAAAGATACTAATCCTCTTTTGCATTCATGTTGCAAATATCTACCCCCGTTTCTTGTTCTGCTATTAAATTAGGAATCTTAAACCCGGGGTCCGGTGCTGGCTCCCCCCATCTATCAGTGGGCTTTGGGGTAGGTCCGCCTACCTCTCTGGGCCTTGGTTTCCACATCTGTAATAATAATGACTTCTTCCCTGCTGTTCTCTTGGGATCATTATGAGTGCTGCATGAGGTAAAGAATGCGGGGTGCTTCTTGAACAGAATATTCTACGTAGACATGCATCGTTGTTGTTAAAGTCGTGCTGATGATGAAGATCTACAGACAAGGAGCGGGTCCTGCCCAGGCGTGAGGCTGCCCTTCCTCAGACACTGAAGGGGCAGGCAGGATGGGAATGACCAGGGGATGAAGAACCGGGTGGCTGCGGTTGACCCCTGGCTGAACCATTAAGTGGTTGTGTGACTGTTGTGTTCCTGACCCTTGGTTTCTGCTGCTGCCGCATTAATACCCTAGGCCGTAAGAAGGGCAGGGGCATGCCCGGGGTGAGGGTTGGCTTGACCTGTCTGAGCCTCTTTCCCCCTCTAGGTGGCTGGTGAATTCAGGCATGTGATGAGAAACGGGCAGCTGTGTCCCACAAATGGAGACCCTGCCTCGTCATACAGCTGACCCACGTGGCTGCTCCCAGATGGACACGAATAAATTTGGGAGACAGTATTCAGCCTACTGCTGACATCTTGGAAATACAAGGTGTTACATTTTGAATACCTTTGGAAATTAGAGCCCACAGGATTTCCTGGAGATTTGTCTGTGGATTGAGAAAAAGTCCAGGTAGATTCCAAGGTTTGGGTTCCAAGCAACTGAAGGTTGGAGGGCCTGCTATTTAAGATTAAAGTTGGGGGGCCGGCCCGGTGGCGCACTGCGCTAGTGCGCCGCTTGGGAAGCGCGGCTGCGCTCCC
>NW_007803589.1:0-1123 GCF_000696425.1 Galeopterus variegatus | reverse complement strand
ATGTGGAGAGAGGGCTGGTGGTAGGATAGGGCCTGAGGCCTCACTAGCTGGCCTGCCCACCATCTCCAGGGAATGCTGGCCACGATGACACTGAAGCTGGTGATGTCCCCCCACCCACGTGTGGTGCACCCTCAGGCCTGAGAAGAAGACTCCCTGCACATCCACTGGGGCCCAAACTGGACCCTTGATTCCCAGACGACTCCTGCTTGCCTTCATCCTGCCCCTGGGGAGTCTTCCTTCACCCACTTTTCTATCTGTCAGTCACCAGGCCTGTCTGTCGACTAAATCTACAGCCCACCGGTGACCCCCACCTACCTGGAAGCTGGCGCCAGCCCCCTCTCTGTTCTCCCTGCCACACCCTCACCACCCCCAATCACCTTCCTCTACACCACAAATCTGTTTATGTTGCCCCTGGTTAGAAGCTTCTCAAGGCTCTCCGTTGCCCTGAAGTGCGTGTCCCCATCACAGCCCACAAGCTCCCTCAGTCTGGTCTTTGTTGTTGTCTCCGGCCACACAGAACTGTGTTTCCTGAGCACATCTCAGCCTCCAGGCCTTTGTTGCTGCTGTTCCCTCTGCCAGGAACACCTTTCCCCACCCCTCCGATCTACTACTCTGGTCTGCACATTTGGGTAACTTCTGCTTGTCCTTCAGGTCTCAGCTTAGATGTTCCTCCTTCCCTGTCCCCCTGGACGTCTGGGCTGGTCTGTGTGTCTGTGTTCTCACAGCCCTTTGTGTTCCCAGAAACACACTATCTTACTGCAGCTTGTCAGTCTCCTTACCAACTGGTGGGGACAAACTTCCCTGGTGGAGGGAAGGGGATGAGAACAGGAGGCCTTTGATACCATGGAAAGAACTTAAACTTGTTCCAAGGGGAGCAAGGAGTCCCTGGGAGCTTTGGATCATGCGAGTGACATGACTCAGAGCCTCTCTAACTTTATTTTCTCCTTCATGCCCAAACTGGACTTCCCAGAACAGAACTGGTCCCAGTTGCGAATGCTTTTCATGCAGCCATCAGAAGCCAAGACCTTGGTCTCACTGAGGAAGGGTATACATGGGATTGGGGCTGGGAGGAGGGAGTGTGGCGGCAGGGGAAGACATTGTGATATCTACAATCCAGACATTT
>NW_007803588.1:0-1123 GCF_000696425.1 Galeopterus variegatus | reverse complement strand
CAGCTTTTTAAATAAGAATCACTTATATTTCTATCAATTATATCAAAGGTGGAGCTCATACGTATGTCAGACAGCTTCATGATCCAAATTTTATAATTGAAATCAGTAATTAATCATTGAATGCATATTTCATGCTTAACGCTGAGTTTTTAGGCCTGTAAGTCTTAGGGGAAAATAAAGCATAAGAAAGTTTCTCTCCTCTCAAAAACTTTATTGTTTTATTTGAGAGAAATGATGATAGCTAGTCATGTATCAAAACAATTTGAGATTAACATGTGTTTTTAATGAGGTGGTTATCATGCAGATTACAGGCCACAAAAATGTTTATTAAGGGAAAAACAAAAATAAGTACATGCCACAAAATGGAAAGAAATATCACAGCAAAATCAAGTAACTAAAGGTATCAATGCAATTAAAATAATGGAGAAAGAAAGTCAGCAGATGTAACATTTAGGAACATTCCTTACTTGAAGCATGAAAACAGGCTAAAAATTAATTTTCACGGACTTTTTTAGGCCTTCAGTTTTGTAAAGGCTATTCAACTTATCCCAGTATCTTTACATCATTTCCCTGATTCAATTTAGTCTTAAAAAGCATCCAGATATTGAACAATAAAGAAAGACAAAGAAATCAGAAATTTTAATCTGTGCCAAGGAGACAGGTGTACATTTTGTAAGTACCTGGGGGATCTATTACTATCAAAAAATGACACCAGATGTAACGCGTTATTTCTCCTGTGAGTTCTACAAGTAAAGACTGTCCAAAACCCTTAATAAAAATATGAATATAGCGCACACAAACATACACACATTGCATACACATTCTGAAAACTATCTAGACACCACATGCACATATACAACTCAGACTCACCCATGAATACCTACTACACACCACACAAACACACACACACACACCCCCCACAAATTAAAATCACACAGTACACACCACACATCATGTACATATTCGTCAATCTCAAAGAAGGCAAATAACTAAATCCAAAATATGCATTTTTCTCCCAGTTATAGATAAAAAACCAGTAGTTTTAGAAAATCAAGTAGATAATTTTACCCAAAAACACATTAATAATATTGTTTATGGGAAATGCATTTTATTTTCTATACCT
>NW_007803587.1:0-1123 GCF_000696425.1 Galeopterus variegatus | reverse complement strand
TTTGTATGTCTTCTTTGGAAAAATGTCAATTCATTTCCTTTGCCTATTTTTTAATTGTATTATTAGGTTTTTTTTTTTTACTGTGAAGTTGTTTGAGTTCCTTATATATTCTGGATCTTAATCCCTTGTTGGATGTATAATTTGCAAATATTTTCTCCCATTCTGTAGGTTCTCTTTTCACAGTGCTGATTGTTTCCTTTGCTGTGCAGAAGCTTTTAAATTTGATATAATCCCATTTGTTTATTTTTTATTTTGTTGCTTGTGCTTTTGTGGTCTTATTCATAAATTCTTTGCCAAGTCCTAATTCTTGGAGTGTTTACTCTATGTTGTCTTTTAGTAGGTTTATGGTTTCAGATTTTAGATTTGTCTTTAATCCATTTTGAGTTGATTTTGGTATATGGTGAGAGGTACATGCACCGTTTCATTATTCTGTATATGGATGTCCAATTTTCCCAGCACCACTTATTGAAGAGGCAGGCAGTCTTTTCCACAATGTATGTTCTTGTTGCCTTTGTCAAAATCAGTTGGCTGTAGGGTTGATTCCCTGGTTTTCTATTCTGTTCTATTGATCTGAGTGTCTGTTTTTATGCCAGTACTATTCTGTTTTGGTTAAAATAGCTTTGTAATATAATTTGAAGTTGGGAAGTGTTATGCCTCTGGATTTATTTTCCCTCAGGATTTCTTTGGCTATTTGGGGGTCTTTTGTTGTTCCATATGAATGTTAGGATTTTTTTTTTTCTATTTCTGTAAAGAATTACATTGTTATTTTGATGGGGATTGCATTGAATCTGTAGATTGCTTTGGGAAGAATGGACATTTTCATGACGTTATTTCTAATGCAAGATCATGATTTGTCTTTTCACCTTTTTGTGTCCACTTTAATTTTTTTTCAATAGTGTTTTGTAGTTCTCATAATAACTCCTGATACTGAAAGACTCATTGAACAAAATAAAAACTATAATTGAGAGTGTAAGCAGCAGGCTAGAGTAAGTGGAAAAAAGAATTTCTGATTTCAAAGATAGTCTTTTTTAAAATCACCCAAGTTGACAAAATGTAAAATAAAACTAAATTAAATTTTTAAATATGAAAATCTAGGGATGGTAGCCAACAACCCTAAGCTCAT
>NW_007803586.1:0-1123 GCF_000696425.1 Galeopterus variegatus | reverse complement strand
GGTTGCAGGGTATTTGTAATAGTGCAGTGAGTGAACTGGAGTGAACCAAGAATGAAGGGACAGAGGCTGATTAGGAGGCTTGAACATGTCAAAGAGTGGGAATTGAGCTAGAATCAGAACTAGAAAATCTCTAGATCTATTTACGAATCAGTAGGTCTTGTTGATAAATTATGCGTAGGCAGCATGTGATAGGAAAATGTAACGAATTCCTCTAAGATTTTTAGTTTGTGTTACTGGGAGACCAGTCAGGGCACAAATTGTAAATTTTGCTTTTAGGCATATTACATGTAAAGTGCTTTTGAGGCATTGATGTGAAGCAGTGGATTAGGCAGTTGATCTGAGTCAACATCTCAGAGATAAAATATTGATCTGGCAATGGATACAATTGGAGGTCATCAGCTTATGGTTGAGGATAAATTGATTATAAGGCAAAGACATAGATGAAATTCCTTAAGGTGAGTAAACAGACAAGAAATCCTTTCCTCCAGAAAATTTCTGTTGAACTCTGTGGTTACAAGCTTAATAATTCATGTATAACTACATTCAGGTAGACTTTAAACAACAGACTTCTTTCAAATATTTCTATTTGGATCCAATGGAAAGAAACACAAATCCTTAAGTTCAAAAAATAAAGCAAGTGTATCAAAGAAGGGGAAGGGTATGTATAAAATATTTGGGAGTTTTTTTTTATTCATTTACATACACGTGAGCCCCACCAGGAATATAAAGAAATACATTCAGTAAAATGTTACAGACACTTGCCAAGGAGATCAGTGGTGAAGGCATGGGAGTGGGGCATTCTCAACAGATGGAGAAATATGAGCAAAGTTATAGAAATATGAAATAGCCTAGCTTGTCCAGAGAAATGTATAAAATTCAGTGTAGATGAATCTGTGGTTGAATTCAAGATGGAGATAGGTGTTGCTTTGCGTTGCTTCACCCCCCACAGATTTGTCACTCCACTTCTCCTGCGTGAAGGAGATGAAAGGATTATTCAAAGCCCATCTCTTCTGAGCAGTGAGAGGCCCCGAAGTGGTTAATCTCCCTCTGGGACGCTCAAGCGAGAGCCATCCCTTCCTTGGGAAATTAACCCAGAATTGGGGTTCTCTTCCTGCATTTATTT
>NW_007803585.1:0-1123 GCF_000696425.1 Galeopterus variegatus | reverse complement strand
GGGCATAAAGAATAATTACGATTTGTAGCAATATATATGCTAGTAATATTGATTTGATCAATATATCTCAATGTTGAACCCCCCAAATACGTATAATCAATTTTGATTCAATAAAAATTAAATAAATAAATAATAAATAATAATAATTTCTTCCTCTGGATGCCTCCCAACTCAATGGCAAGGCAGAGAGCAAGGAAACTAATTACTGATTACTTTTATCTGTTTCATGTAAAGTAAAACGAGATCATCTCCCAGAGAAAGACACTCCTAAGAGTTTGGTGTGCAAACCTCCAAACTTCTCTGTTTCTACAAAGCTCACACCCACAAATATACACTCATATACATATCTATCCATTTATTTATGTGTCTGTATGAACAAACACATGTACACATATACATATGCAAAATAGTATATATGAACACATAATTAGTTGTACTTGTATGTCTTACAAAATATATTCTCCTACAGGTTGCTATTAATGCAATAAATAAGTTGAGGATATCTTTCCAAGTCCATATATGTATATTTCTGTAATAATTTCACTGGATATATGAAATAATTTATAACTTTATTATAATTTATTAAGCCATTCTCCTGTTGAGAAACTTTTATTTCTGAGTTTGCACTATTACATACATTGCTACAGTATATTCCCGTGTTTATATCTTTATGAACTCTTGGGTCAGCTGAGTCATGATTACACAGACTTTTGGGGTATTACGTTTTCCAATTATCTTCCAATATTTAATTTTGTGCATTTACACGTGAAAAACAGTGCTCTCTCTACTTCACAGAATGTGAATGTTTCTCATCTGTATTAGTTTGCTAGGGTTCTGATAGAGAATATTCCCCATGCCTACCTCCTAGCTTCTGGTGGCTGTGGGCAATCCACGGCATTTCTTGGCTTGTAGCTGCATCACTCCAATATTTACCTCCATTTCCGTGTGGCTTTCTCTTTTTGTCTTACATGTCTTTTCTGTATTTTTTAAGGACATCTATCATATCATTAGGTTTACCGTGGTCCCTAAATCCAGTATGATCTCATCTCAAGATCTTTAACCTATCTGCAGAAACCCTAGTTCAAAATAAGGTAACATTCACAGGTAATGGGGGTAAAAAACT
>NW_007803584.1:0-1123 GCF_000696425.1 Galeopterus variegatus | reverse complement strand
GAAAGAATTGTCCCTCAAAGAACATGAAACATTGAATTCTGCCACAGAGAGGCAGCCTTCACCAAAAGATGGGATGTAGGGCTATTTGGATTCCAGGAAAACAGCATTAAACCCTAGTTTTGTTTTGTTTTTTTAAATTGTTTATAACAGGCTTGGAAAGTAACAGTATGTGGTAGCCTTGACAACTAGCAGTGTGGCAATACGGAGATCTGAAGACAACTTGACTTTTAGAATTGTGACATTTGTGTTTTCCTTAAATGTGTTTATTCTTATTATAACTTTTAAAATATATTTTAAAACAAAAATTATATCCACTTTTGGTATGCTAATAAATAATCTAGGAACAAGATCCCCATCAAATAGACTTCAATTTATTCCATCTCCTAGAGCCAGTTTGCCTGTTAGAGAAATGCCATGTTTAGGTAAAAGCATAACATTTTTATGTAATTAACCTGATATTTGCTTGTCAAATTTGATGTTTTTGGAGGTGCTAGAAACATCTAATGGTGATTAAAAAGACATTTTTAATGTAGTAAAAAGAGTTGTTAAAACCATGCAGCCAACTCACAGCTCTACTATTTAACTCAGTTTTCTGTAAAATTTAAATCATCTTTTCATCTTTCTTCCTCTCAGGGATGTTCCAAGGATTATAAGCATTTGAATGATTTGGTCCTTACTAATTGTGTAACTGCAAAAGATGATTAACTTCTGGGTCATTCTATCCTCCTTTTACAAAAGAGGAAACTAAAGCTTGACATGATTTACACAATTTATCAAGGTCACACAGCTAGTATATAGAAATCTTAAATTTGAATTTAGATTTAAGATTTGCTCAGGAAAATAACCAGCTAAAATAAAATAGGAATGAACATATACTTGAAACAATTGCATTTTCTGTGATGATGAAATATGTTTTGCAACTTGGACCCAAGATTGAAATAGTATGACATTCCCATGCCAGAATTTATACTGTGTTAAACGGTATACACTGAAAAACAAGCCTTTTCTATCTTAATAATGCCAATCTCCTATTAATCTTTTCCTCTCAGGCAACAATTGTTCTTAAAGTATTTACAAACATTTTCCTGATATACCATCTAAACACTATTTTCACATTATAAAT
>NW_007803583.1:0-1123 GCF_000696425.1 Galeopterus variegatus | reverse complement strand
GTTTAAACAATCTCAAAAAAAAGCAAAAAAGAATACTATCACTAATAAATGAATTCAGAAAAGCTGTGGGATACAAGGTAATGCAAATAAAACTCATTGAATATACTAGCAATAAACAATTGAAAAAATTTTAAAAGTCTCATTTAAAAGAACATCGACAATATAGCACTTAAAAATAATTTAACAAACTAAGTCAAAAGATTTCTATACCCCAAAATGTAAAAAGTAATTTATAAAAATTTTAAAAAACCTAAGTAAATGAAGATTTATCATGTTTGTGAATGAAAATCAAAATATTATTAAAATAGCCATCTTCTCAAGTCAATCTGTACATTCGATTCAATTCCAATCAAAATTCCAGCAAATGTTTTTTAAGAAATTCTCAAGTTGATTCTACAAGTTGAAAGCAAGTGAAAGAGCCTAGAATATACAAAACAATATTGAATAACATCTTAAAAAATTGTCAGATTTATCCATCTGATTTCAAGATTCAAAAATAAAACCACAATAATCAAAATCAAACCTTTGTAGAATTTGTGTAGTACTGGAAAATAGATTGGAAATAGATCCAGACTTCCAATGTCAATTAAATTTGACGAGTTAAGGCAATTCTAATAGGAAAGTACGATCTTTCTAACAAATGGTACTGCATAGTTTGGAGTAGTCTGGAAAAAAATAAATCTTGGCTCCTTGCTCAAGTCATAACGCAAATTAAGGCAGGGTCATATACCTAAAAATAAAAGCTAACATTGTAAAGCTCCTAGAAAAAAAATGAGAAAATATCCTGATTTTCTCTTGTTAGTTTCGATTTCTTAGGATACAAAAAAGAACTAACTGTTAAAAATAATAAATTCAACTTTATCAAAAGATGTTAAGAAAATGAAAAGAGAAGCCACCGACTGGGTCATAGGCTAGGTATGTAATAACTTAGTGAGAAAACGCAAAGCAATTTTCCAAATGGTTGTCCCATTTTACTTTACGTCAGCAATATGAGAATTACAGTTGTAACACGTGTTCAGCAGAATCTGGTGTTTTAAATTTTATGCATTCTAGTGAGTGTGGACAGGTGACTCTGTAGTTTCAATTTGCGGTTCTCTGATTATTGAGACTGAGCATCTTTTAT
>NW_007803582.1:0-1123 GCF_000696425.1 Galeopterus variegatus | reverse complement strand
CCATATTGCTTAAACTTTAAGTTGAGTTTTTTTTTTAACAACATGAAAATTAACCAACATAGAAAACATGCTTTGTTCCCACCTGCCCAGCTACAGTTGCCCTGCTTTTTCTGACAAAGGCACCCTAATTTTCTTTGGGGAACCACCACTCTCCCACTCTTTGGTCATATGGGGACCCAGGCCTGGCCAATGAGAATCCCACATTCTGCTGGCTTACTGACTGATTCAGAGACAGGCACATGACCCCCCTGGCCAGTGAGTCTAGCCCTAGGACTTTTGATCAAACTACAGGGAAAGAGAAGCTGTTTTTCCATCGTTACTAAGCTGGTAAGATATAAACTGTTCATGGCTGTCACCTCTTGGGGAAAGCTGCCTAAGAATGAAGCCAAAAACATGAAAGCAGAGATGAGGAGTTTCTTCCTGTCATTTAATCACCTGGATCTAGCTGTGACTAAAGCAAAACCCCTGAAGCTTTCCCACTACACATGCCAATAGATTCCTTTTTGTTTGTTTAGACCAGTTTAAGCTGGGCTTCTGCCATTTCCAACCAAAAATATCTCAACACAACATTATTTGTGCCAAATAGCTAAGAATTCACTGAAATAGAATAAAAGCATGGTTGATGTTTGCAGGTTTGTGAAAGCAGCCACATGTCGTCACGTTGAATTCACTTCTATTTTTTTGCTCAGTATGTAACTGCACTTTGATTTAATTTTAAAGAGACAGAGGTAGAGAGGAAGAGAAAGGATCACTCCCTGATATGCATGTGGGTCTGTTTCATGGTGATTAAATTTCTATATATCTTCATCCATGCTTTGAAGTATCTAAAGTTAACCTTCTATGTATTTAATCTGTCTAGCCTGTTCTAGAACCTACTGCCATCAATTATTCTTTCCCTCACCAAAGAAAACCACCCTCAGCTTTTCCTATTCTACCAGTTCCTACCCCTCCCTCAAGGTACACCTATGTCTCCTCCACACACAAAAAAATAAACAGAAGAAAAAAAAAAACTTCAATATACAAAATCATCCATACACACAATTAGTCAGAAATAATAGCAAAAATAACTTGAGGGCCGGCCCGGTGGCGCACTGGATAGTGCGCCGCTTGGGAAGCGCGGCTG
>NW_007803581.1:0-1123 GCF_000696425.1 Galeopterus variegatus | reverse complement strand
GAGAAGGGGAGAGGAGAAGTGGAGGAGAGGAGAAGTGGAGAAGGGGAGAGGAGAAGTGGAGAAGGGGAGAGGAGAAGCGGAAGAGAGGAGAGGAGAAGTAGAGGAGAGGAGAAGTGGAGGAGAGGAGAAGTGGAGAAGTGGAGAGGAGAAATGGAGGAGAGGGGAAGTGGAGAAGTGGAGAGGAGAAGTGGAGGAGTGGAGAAGTGGAGAGGAGAAGTGGAGGAGAGGAGACGTGGAGAGGAGAAGTGGAGGAGAGGAGACGTGGAGGAGAGGAGAAGTGGAGAAGTGGAGGAGAGGAGACGTGGAGAAGCGGAAGAGAGGAGATGTGGAGGAGAGGAGAAGTGGAGAAGTGTAGAGGAGGAGAGAAGTGGAGGAGAGGAGACGTGGAGGAGAGGAGAAGTGGAGAAGTGGAGGAGAGGAGATGTGGAGAAGGGGAGAGGAGAAGCGGAAGAGAGGAGACGTGGAGGAGAGGAGAAGTGGAGAAGTGGAGGAGAGGAGACGTGGAGAAGCGGAAGAGAGGAGACGTGGAGGAGAGGAGAAGTGGAGAAGTGTAGAGGAGGAGAGAAGTGGAGGAGAGGAGAGGTGACGTGGAGGAGAGAAGTGGAGGAGAGCAGAGGAGAGCAGAAGAGAGGAGAAGAGGAGAGAGCGGAGACGTGGAGGAGAGGAGAGGAGACGTGGAGAAGTGGAGAGGAGGAGAGAAGTGGAGGAGAGGAGAGGAGACGTGGAGAAGTGGAGAGGAGGAGAGAAGTGGAGGAGAGGAGAGGAGACGTGGAGGAGAGGAGAGGAGACGTGGAGGAGAGGAGAAGTGGAGGAGAGGAGACGTGGAGGAGAGGAGACGTGGACGAGAGGAGAAGTGGAGGAGAGGAGACGTGGAGAAGGGGAGAGGAGAAGTGGAGGAGAGGAGAGGAGAAGTGGAGGAGAGGAGACGTGGAGGAGAGGAGAAGTGGAGAAGTGGCGGAGAGGAGACGTGGAGAAGGGGAGAGGAGAAGTGGAGGAGAGGAGAAGAGGAGAGGAGCGGAGACGTGGAGAAGTGGAGAGAAGTGGTGGAGAGGAGAGGAGAGGTGGAGGAGAGGAGAGGAGAAGAGGAGGAGAGGAGAGGAGACGTGGAGGAGAGGAGAGGAGA
>NW_007803580.1:0-1123 GCF_000696425.1 Galeopterus variegatus | reverse complement strand
ATGTGCCAGATACAAATCTATTTGATTTGATTTGTTAGAAGTTTATCGCTCCATCATTTTTTGGTTCATATGTCCAAAAACTACTATTTTATGTAACACTTTTATTTCATAAATTGCATTTAGATTAGAATGGCTAAATATGTTTGTTCTTACCTGCAATTTATTCAGTAATGTAGAGGTTAAAATTGATTTATTCAAAACGTAGAAACAGAGAGAATATCACTAAGTATACAGCAAATTAGGAATATAAAATGATAGTTAAGCAATATTAGATTGGCTAAATTCTCTCTATACCTAATTAGTTCTCTCTTTATAAATAATTAGTTACTGATAGGTTCTTGCTAGTCTCTACTGTATTTCTAACGTGACTCTTAGACACAAAAATACCTATTAAAAAACAAACTTCTTTCTTCTTTCTTAGGCTTTAATGTTTCCAAGGCGTTCATATGATTTCAAAGAGGTCATTTCATATTTTAAAGAGGTAAAAATGCTAAAGTGTGAACCAAAACAACTGCTCAGAAAAAGATGAATGAAAAAAATCTCCCATTTGCCTATGAATTCCATGTAAGACATCCTGTATTCAATCTATATTGGTGTGTAATTTATGTCAGAACAATTACATTTTCTTGGCGGTCCTCTATAAAAAATTTTAAAACCATAATTTAATTGTTCCACCTAAACTTGGCACTTGTAGTTAAACTATAATATTTTGGGGACAGATTATTTGTATGACTAATTTATTTATTTATATATAACTCAACTTCTTCTAAGAGGACAAACTCTATAATCAGGTTGAATATTATTGAGATGTACACTGATGGATGGATCCTTTCCACAAGATTATGAAAGCAATCAGTTGTAGAATAAGAGCAGCAGGAGGTTGTTAACCAATATGACCTCACAACTATACAGTGATTGCCACTGGATGCCATATAGAGGCAAAGAAAGAAACAAAAACAAATACAAGTGCAAAAAGAGCTACAGGAAAAAAAGTATAACATGTTTCCCAACCTGCAAAAGGCATTAAACTTCCCTGGTATTCATTGAAAAAAGAAGATTTTGCTTTAATAAAGAGTTTAATTTATTTATAAATAAAAAAATTTAAATGATTTTTGAAAGTCTA
>NW_007803579.1:0-1123 GCF_000696425.1 Galeopterus variegatus | reverse complement strand
GTGTGTGTGTGTGTGTGTGCATGCGTGTGTGGTGTTAGTGTACATGTGCACCAATGCATATTTTTAGTTTTGTTGTTATTCTTGTGTTCTTTGGAGAGAGAGAGAGGAGTTTTAGTGAAGCAGGAGGGCGGTCATCTGCCTCGGGCATCCACCCTGCGCAGCCATGCTTTCCAACCCATGGCTCCAAGGACTTTCTGGCTGGTTACTTAGCTCATAGACCTGTGTGTAAGGGGTCTGGGGACCCAGCTTGGCATGTTTAGGGTTTGTGACCCAGTCTCTGAATGGGCTTGAGGGGTCTGTGAGCTCCAGACCTAGCCCTAGTGCAACAATTGTTCCAGTTGGGGCAGCATTACCGGCAGGTAAAAGTGCCCGACAACTAATGTGGTATGACCACATCATGAACAGTATTAAGAGCTAGACAATTGGTGCTGTGAGCAGGATTCCGGACATTAGCTGTGGCTCCACAGATGATAATAACTTGTTTGTAAGTTTTTATGGAAAGGCTAAATGGGATAATGCATAAAAAGTGTCGGCATATAATAATAGTTTTGGCTTGTAAGGGTCTTGAGTTTTCCCATTAGAACCTCCACTGTCTTTCTCATCTGAGTAAATAGCAGCTGCATCCTTCCGGGTACTCAGTTCAATCTGCACTTAACTATTGTCTCCTCTCTTTATCACATACATCACATCCAATTCATAGAGAACGTATTTCTTCTACCTTCTCTGTTCTTCTCCCTACCCATTATAAGTACCCTAAAACAAGGCACCCTCATCTCTTACCTAACCCTTCTTTCTACTAGATAATTTATTCTCAGCACAACCAGCAGAGTGACACTTGTGAAATGTAAGTTTTTCCAAGTTACTGCCTTGCTTAAGTTACCCTACCATCTCAGCTCACTAAGGTTGAAAATCAAAGGTCTTAATATGGCTTACAATGTCTTGAATGATTAGTCTTATACCCTCCAGACCTCTACCTTTTCTCTGGCCTCAGTATCTACCACATTATCTCCTTCCTTCTTGTTCCAGTCAACATGGACACATTCCTAAATTTGCCAAGCAGGTTCCTGCCTCAGGTCCTTTTCATGTGCTCTTTATCTTCTTTAAAGGCTTTTGCTAAATGGCT
>NW_007803578.1:0-1123 GCF_000696425.1 Galeopterus variegatus | reverse complement strand
AGGGTTGCGATCCGTTGCCGGACACGAAAAAAGACAAAAAAAAAGGAAAAAAAAAAAAATCAGTCCCGTTTCTATATACTAACAGTGAACTTGTAGAACCAAAATTAAAAACACACCATTTACAATTGCCCCAGAGAAAAAGAAATGCTTAGATATACACTTAAAAAAATATGTAAAGTATGCTAAAAAATTACAAAATTGAGATGAAAGGAATTATTTATTTATTTATTACTTTTTTACATTCTGTGATGTTGTTGCGGAGCAGTTGCGGGGAGGGGGAGAGAGGAAAGAAAATAGGGTGGGAGGAGGAAGGTGGAGGGGTGATGTTGAGGCCTGTGGCACCCCCCTCACTCCTGCATAGGAGACCAGGAGGCTTTGAGCTGTGGCTTGGTCATTGCTGGGCTGGATAAAGATGTCAGAGAGGTGTGGCTGAAGCCCTCGGCCCCCTATTGCCCCTGCTTGGGAGAGCCTAAGCCCTCGGCCCCCTATTTCCCCTGCTTGGGAGAGCCCGGGAAGCTTCCTGCTGCAGTTAGGTGGTCGGTGTCAATGGGGCATGGCTGAGGCTGTCCCTGCCCACCCTTGGGAATGGTTGTGGTGTCAGGGGACATGGCTGACGCCCACAGCTTGGTAGGCCAGGGGACTTCTGGTCCTTCTAGGCTTGGTAGCCCAGGGGACTTCCTGGCTTGGTAACCCAGGGGACTTCCAGTCCTTCTAGGTTTTATAGGTGTTTTTTGGTGATCAGAGACTTTAATAGTTAATATAAAACTTTGGTCTGTGGGTATTTTGTTTTTTCTTTCATTTCTGTGTTGGATTATTTGCTATTCCTACCACTTAAACTCTGCACTGGAACTAATCTGTTGTCCTTTGTTTACTTCTAAAATGGGGGAACTTCCTGTGGTGACCAGCACTTGAGCCCTGTGGTTGAGCTAAGTTGTTGCTTTGCTGCTGATTCCCTGGGGAAGGCGTTTTGTGCAGCTCAGGTTTTAATGGATGACTTTCTAGGTGCTTCTGGGACTCATGAGATCTGGTACACCTGGGTTTTGTAGAAACTCTCGTCTGGGACTGAGTCTTTTTTGTAAACTGTACCCCCTGCAGTTCTATATTCCTGACCAGTCTCCTCTGA
>NW_007803577.1:0-1123 GCF_000696425.1 Galeopterus variegatus | reverse complement strand
AATAGGGAAGCCATTGGCCAGACTAACTAAAAAAGAAGACAGAAGACCCAAATAACAAAAAGCAGAAATTAGAAAGAAGACATTACAACTGATACCAAAGAAATACAAAGAATCATTTGAGACTATTATCAACAACTATATGCAAACAAATTTGAAAACATGTTGGAAATGGATAAACTTCTGGACATACACAAACTGCCAACACTAAACCAAGAAGAAAGAGAAAACCTAAACAGAATAAAAACAAGCAGCAAGACTGAAGCAATGATCATCAGTCTCCCAACAAAGAAAAGCCCAGGAGCAGATGGCTTTGTGGCTGAATTCTACCAAACCTTTGAAGAAGAATTAATAGCAACATTTTTCAAACTATTCCAAAAAATTAAAACAGAGGCCACTCTCCCAAACTACTCCTATGAGGCCAATATCACCCTGATACTAAAGTCAGACAACTACACAACAAAATAAGAAAGCTACAAGTAAATATCCTTGATGAACATAGACACAAAAATCCTAAACAAAATATTAGCAAACAAAATACATTAGCACATCAAAAAGATAATACATCATGATGACGTGGTATTCATCCCAGGGATGAATCAACATACACAGAAATCAATAACTGTGATGTATCGCATGAACAAAATGAAGGAAAAAAAAAACATGATTGTCTTAATAGGTGCAGAAAAGCATTTTGCAAAAATTAGCATCCCTTCATGGTAAAGACTCTCAACAAATTAGGTATAAAAGAAAAGCATTTCAACACAATGAAAGATGCATATGACAAACCAGCTGCCAAAATTATCCTGAATGAACAGGATCAAGACTAGGTTGTCTGCTCTCACCACTCTTATTCAACACAATATTGGAAGTATTAACCAAAGGAATCAGTAAGAGAAAGAAATAAAGGACATCCAAATTGGAAAAGACAAAGCCAAATTGTCCCTGTTCACAGATGACATGATCTTATATATAGAAAAACTTATAAACAGTACCCAAAAAAACAAAAACAAAAAAAAACCCCTAGAGCTAATAAATTAATTCAGTAAAGTTTCCAGGTACAAAATTAATATGCAAAAATCAGTAGAATTTTTATACACCAACAATGAATAAGAAGAAAAAGAAA
>NW_007803576.1:0-1123 GCF_000696425.1 Galeopterus variegatus | reverse complement strand
TCTCTCTCTCTCTCTCTCTCTCTCTCTCTGCTCAACCATTTTCAGCGATGTGAGACCCCTGCATTGCTTTAAAGCCATCACCAAAGAAGATCCTCACCAGATGTGTTCCCTGGACGTTGGACTTCCCAGCCTCTGAAATTGTAAGCAATAAATTTTGCTTTCTAATAAATCACTCAATTCCAGATATTTTGTTATAAGCAGCAGAAATGGACTAATATAGACATCAATGGTCAATACAATAAAATACAAGCAATGTACTAATAGTGCTTAATATTCAAACCAAAAGTGTTTATATGCAATTTTGTATTCATTTACCTAAAAAAGACATTTAGTTTTGCTGAAATTTTTAAGTAATTTACAATCTTATTTTTACTTCTATGACTGTTTCATTTCATATTCAACAATACTAGAAAATAGAATTTGGTAGAGGGAGGAATAGTGGATTTCACTTTTATTAGTTTGATAATATGTAATTATTAGTAAATTTTCCATCAGTTAGAATTCTCACTAATTCTTCCTGGGTCTGAGGGGAGGGAGGTGAGCTATTCACAGAAAAAGTTGAATGTGGTTTATTGGCAGGAATTCATTTTCTTTTTTCCTTTTTTTACTTTATGTGATAAATTTATCAGCTTTTTCCCTTATGGCAAAGAAAGAAAGATGGCCATACTTAACGGTGTGCACACAATTAAGTTTAAAGATTTGATTGAACATTTGTAGGTTTCAATTTTATTTTATGAAAAATATATGTATTATATCAGGATATAAAATAGCTTTAAAAAGTAACCCTTTATTGGTAGACTGTAATAATGTTATTTATTAATAGATAAATTTCACTAACTTTAAAAAATAAAAATAGTACATGTAGAATTTAAGAATTCAAATATGGTGAGGTAGCCATAATAAGCCATAGTATAAATAGGTTTCTGGGTCAAGTATACATCCTGAGAAAATTTGTTAAATATAGAAATAAAATTATCCAGTCATTTTTCTAAGAGCTCAAATGAGTAGGGTTTGCAATATAATTTTTATAGTGCCTTCATTTTCAAATTTTTACTTATCTGTCACTTTCTAGCCAAGTAGGCAATGAATCAAGGAACTCATGCCAACAGACAAAAAAAAAAAA
>NW_007803575.1:0-1123 GCF_000696425.1 Galeopterus variegatus | reverse complement strand
GCTTAAAACAACAGAAATGTGTTCTCTCCCAGTTCTGAAGGCCAGGGGTCCACAGTCAAGGTGTCAGCAGGACGGTGCTCCCTCTGCTGGCTCTGGGGGAACCTTGCTGCCTCTTGATTTGTGTCTGTGTCATTCCAGTCTCTGCCTCCACGTTCAGGCAGACTTCTCGTCTGCATCTCAAATCTCCTTCTGCCTTTATCTTGTAAGGGCACTTTGCATTAAATTTAGGGCTCATCTGAATAATCCGAAATGACTTCATCTCAAGATTCTTTATTTAGCTATATCTGCAATGATCCTTTTACCAAACAAGACCACATTCACAAGTTCCAAGGATTTGGTGTGGACATGTCTTTTGGGGGGTCCCCATTCAGCCACACAGCATGTGGGCATGTTGGGCCTTGGCCTTGGTGGCTCCCGTCCATGGTGGGTCTCAGGCAGGAGCACACTGAGTACTGCTTGCTTCCTCCTGAGCAGCTGCTCACAGCAGAGGACTGTACTCTGGGGTCCTCTTCTCAGTGTCACGCTTCTCTCTCTGTCCTTGCAGCTGTCAAGTGCAGGCGCTAAGGCAAAGCACACTCACGGCCTTTGTTCCTACTGTTCTTTCTGGAACATTCTTCTCCCAGATGTCCAATTGTCTCAGTCTCTCAATTTGTGCAGGCATCTGCTAAACTTCTGTCTCCTCACGGAGGCCATCTCTGAGCGCCCTCAGGGACACAGCGCAGCAGCCCCTCCCTCCTCACCCGCCCCCTTCCCCCGCTCTGTCTTTGTAGCAATGTCTTCAGCTGCACCACATTCTCTGTGTTTCATATTTAACAATGTGTTGTCCCTTCTCCAGTAGAGTGTGAGTTCCAAGTGGGCAGAGATTGTGCTGGCTTTGTGTGTAGCTTTATATTGTATCCAACAGAGTGGAGTTTCAGGAACAGAGTTACTTGGTGCTCAATTGATATTTGTTGAATTAACTAATCAATCAGTGCTACGCCCAAGTGTGTGCCACCCTTCAGAGTAGCCACATCAGAAGCTGTGTGGTTATTCCAATGTTGTGACACTGTGGAGGTATTTTTTTTTTTTGTCTTTTTTTTTTTTTCGTGTCCGGCAACGGACTGCAACCCTCAGTGTTGCGCCC
>NW_007803574.1:0-1123 GCF_000696425.1 Galeopterus variegatus | reverse complement strand
CAGCCGCTGCTAGGGGCCAGGTCACATGCCGCCTTCTCCAATCACCACAGCAAGAAATAACGTTTCACCCTGGAACACCCCCCGCTTCCCAGCCCCGCGTACGTGGCGCTGACCTTCTCCCACTGGGTATTCGTGAAGGGTGGTCTGTCTCCTCTCCTTGCTAAATTAAGACCATATAATACCTTTCTTTTTTTTCTCACCCCAAATCTAGAACAGCATCTTGCCTCCTATTTAATAAATATTGGGTGAAGTAATAAGGTAATGAGTTGATTTGTGAAGTAAATTGTTTAGAAAAATAGGCCAAGTAACAAAAAACAGCAAATAGTAGTATCCGCATGCGTCATGCCACTAAGTCTTGCCGTCGGACTCCCTCGCTCTCTTCACCGCACCAAACACACCACACGCACACACTCCCTGCAGGCGTGCCAAACACACCACACGCACACACTCCCTGCAGGTGTGCAAAACACACCACACACACACACTCCCTGCAGGCATCTCACTGCTGACACAAGTAACATTTTTTAAACGCAGACTAGAACAAAGTGACTATGACAATTGCCATGGTGTCAGATACCCTCCGTGCACTTACCACAGGCCCAGGCAGCACTGGGAACACAGGCCTGTCCTTAGTATCACTTGGCCCCGCCTTCAAGACTCCTGCCCACACCTGCCGAGTGACCCACACTCAGTTCCTCATCCTTTCTCTGCCAGTTTCCTCACCTATAAACTGAGGATAACTACAACATACTATAGATAAAGAACCTGACGTGGCGAGCAAATCATTAAGTCATGGCAATTATGAGTTCATAACCAAAACTCCAATGAAGCCCCTTTTCTCAGTCACGTCCTTCATATTTGATGTATGCAAATATATTCATTGGGTCAACAAATATTTACTGAGCATTTGCTACGTGGCGACCTTTGTGCTAGGCAGCAGGCAAACAATTCTAAAGAGACCCACACAGTGCTTGCTGTGAAGCTCCCAGAACCTATGAGCCTGTACAGTCTGTGGAGCATATGGGCATATAAGCCTGTGAGCCATGAGCCTAGGAGTCTCTATAGTCTATAGAGCCTATGAACCTATGAATCTGTAGAGTTTATGGAGCCTATGAGCTTATGA
>NW_007803573.1:0-1123 GCF_000696425.1 Galeopterus variegatus | reverse complement strand
CCAAATGATCTGGCTGACCTCACAATATTAGAGATATCTGTGGGAGAAAGGCTGCTGCATTAAAATCTATGCCAAGCCCCAAGAAGAGAGTTTTAGAGTAGATCCCTAGGGTTTTGGAGTAAGCACATGCCATCTGCAGTAGAGAGCTATATATCACTTGAAAAACAGATCTTGTCATGCTAAGACCGTATCAGAGGACATTAAGTGGTAGGCCATAACTGCCTATCATAAGCTAGGTACTGTCAGACTCACCAAGTTGGGCCCATCAGTAATTTATTATAATATGGAGTAGTACATCTAGTATTAGTCCTGAGCAGGTATAGGGGGTATAGGTAAGTTTCATGAGCAGAAATTCAAATTCCCCAGTCTCCCACCACAATTACACTAATACCTTTCCCTAGGCTCACACTTAGGTCTCATGGGGGGTTCCTTATGACTAGGTAACAGGGGGGTTGGTCCATGGCTGGATTGGCTTGGCATGTTTGTGAATATCAACATTGACTGCTGCTGCACTACAGCCCCATACAGGGTGGCCCTGAAAGACAGCATGGAGGGGAAATTTTCCCTGTGGACACAGCCTTTGAGCATTGTACTCAGTAGTCCACTTTGTGTGGAGAGAGAAATTGTCTGAAGTAAGGACAATCATAGAATTACGGTCAGTGGTAAAATAGCCTAGCTGGTTGCTCATGTTCTAGAAGAATCAAGGTCAGCAGACTGGGGACAAAGAAGTCTGGGGAAGAGGCTTGTGGATGAACCTATGGAAACGGGAAAGAGTGTAAAAATATTTGCATCATGCATTAATATATACCAGAGAGTTTCCCCTTTGGAAGAGGCACTAAAAAACTAAAATGATGACTCAGCCAATTTACATCTGCCATGGACGTATTTTGATGTTAGAGCCAAAAGAATTTTCTGAAGAATTGGATGTTGGATAAGATAGAAAGACAGAAGTCAAAGATGGTTCCAAGGTTTTGGCCCAAGCAATTGGAAAAATGAAGTTGCCATCAATTGAGATTGGGTAGAGTGGATTTTTGCATAAAGATCAGGAGTTCAGTTTGGGTCCATGTTGGTTTGAGATATCTATTAGACATTTAAATGGAGATGCTAAGCAGGCATTCCATAT
>NW_007803572.1:0-1123 GCF_000696425.1 Galeopterus variegatus | reverse complement strand
GAGAAATGGAGGTCCAGGTGAGGCAGGACGGAGAGGTGCGTCCTGAGGACAGGGAGGAACTCCCATCTGTGGAGCGCCCTCCCCATCCCTGCCCAAGCCCTGCTGAGCCCGGCTCACTGCAGCCTCCCCAATGCCCTAAGGGACATGTGCTGTCACTATCCCATTTTACAGAGGAGGAAGCGGAGGCCTGAGAGGGAAGAGACTTGCCCAAGGTCTCAGAGTCAGAGACCTGCCTTTGGTTCTAGGTCTGAGGTCCCCGCTTTCTCTAAAGAGGCTAGGGAGAGGAAGACAGTGTGCAAAATAGACCAGCAGGCTGCGTTGCCCCAAGGTGTGTGGGGAGGTGGGGAATCGGGAGGAGGCTTGGGGAATCCTCTTAAAGAAGGAAGAAACCTTGGTGGTGGAAAACCAACCTGACTCATACCAGATCCTTTAATATTAAAACTTCAAGTTTCTCTGTGTCTAAACTTTCTCTATTTGGGCCATGCCCAGGGGTCTGGCCTTTCCCAACATAAAGTCCCATCCAAGTGAGGTGCCACCCTCTGAAAAGCAATGTCCTCTCTCCAGGACCGTGAAGTCAGGCAGCCCTCACTTTCTGATTCCTCCCTCTCTCTTTTCTCCTTTTTTCTTTTCTTCCTTCCTTCCTTCTTTCCTTCTAGCTTCCTTTTTTTATTTTTTGAAATTAATAAACTTTATTTTTTAGAGCAGTTTTTAGAAAAAAGTTGAGTGGAAAGTACAGAGTCCTGTGTACTCCCTGTCCCCACACATGCACAACCTCCACCACTATCACTATCACCCAAGACAGAAGTACATTTGTTATGATCAATAAAGCTTTATTGACACGATATTATCATGCAAAATCCAGAATTTACGTTAGGGTCCACTTTAGTGTTGTACATTCTATAGGTTTTGGCAAATGTACAATGACATGTATCCACCATTGTAGTAGCAACACAGAATAGTTTCACTGCCCTAAAAATCCTCCGTGTTCTATCATCCCTTTCTCTTCCCGACTCCTGTCAACCACTGATCCTTTCACTGTCTTCAGAGTTTTGCCTTTTCTAGAATGTCATATAGTTGGAATTGTACATTATGTAGACTTCTCAGATGGGCTTCTTTAACTTAG
>NW_007803571.1:0-1123 GCF_000696425.1 Galeopterus variegatus | reverse complement strand
TCCGGCCGTTTGAGATTCTCAAGTGTGTCATGTTCTTTTCTGTCTCAGGACCTTTGCACATGCTCTTCCTTCAGCTTAGGATAATTTCCCTCTCTGTTTTCACCTAGCCAACTTCAAATGATGCTTCATTTTAAATGATCCATACTCCTGGAAGCCTTCAATTGAAATCTAAATGGTAGTTATTTGGAGAATTACCTGTGAATAGTTGGTTTCCTGTGCATGTTTCTTTATGAGTGTGTGTCTGTGTTGTTCTCGGCTGCATCCTCAAAGCCTAGCCCAGTGGCCAGCCCACGGTCGGCGCTGACAGCCATGAAGTGCCTAACAGTCCTTTTCCCTGTCTTCTCCGCTCCCTTTCTTCTGTCATTCAGTATTTATTGAGCAGGCAGAGTGCTGTCAGGACAGGGCCACTTATCTCTGCCAGGATCATTAAGGCCATTTCCAACTATTCTTGTGCTCATGGAAAGGACAGATTAATGGGCGGACATTGCTCAAGAGCTTGAAATGGAATGAAGCTTGTAGGTTCCTAATCACGGTTTGCCTCTGCTAGAACCAAGACCATCAGGACTGCAGTTTCCTTTTGTCATTATCTGTTATTCCCTGCTTGCCCCCCCCACCACCAATTTTTTTGTTTGTTTTAATAAGCTTTATAGAATTATTTTTTGCATACAATAAAATTCACTAATTTTAAGCTACAATTTGATGAGGTCTGACAAACAAATATAGCCTAGTAACCACAACCGGGATCATGACACAGAACATTTCTATCACCTCAAGAAGTCCCTCCCCCTGTGCATTTAATCCCTTCTGCAAATTCCTGCCTCCTGGAAATTACAGATCTAATTTTATCACTATAGCTTCGTCTGTTTCTAGATTTTGTATAAACAGAATCAAGCACTATGCAGTCTTTTATGCCTGACTTCTTTCACTTAATATACTCTTTTTCAGATTCATCTGTGATGCTGTATCAGTAGCTTAATTTCTTTTGATAATAAGTAGTATTCAATTCTGTGGCTATACCTCAGTTTCTTAATTCACTCACTGGTTCATGGGCATTTAGGCTACTTCTAATTTTTGGCCATTATAAAGCTTCTATGAACATTTGCATACAAGATTTTGTGTGTGT
>NW_007803570.1:0-1123 GCF_000696425.1 Galeopterus variegatus | reverse complement strand
GCCGCTCAGGAATGCACATCAGAAAGATGATGGAGTACATTCCCACAGTTGAAAATTTAATTTAAAAAACATGAAAGGATATATAAAAATTCTTCTTTTATCCATCTCCTGTGTACCCAATTCCCCTCCCACAGACAACCACTGTACTTTGTACGTACACTTCAAGGGATATTTCATCCACATGCAAGCAAATATTGTACATTCAGTGTACATATACTCCATTTCCCCATCTTTTTCAAAAACAGTAGCATACAGTACTCATTTATCTGTTTTCATGTAATGGTATGTCTTAGTAGTCTTTCCATATCAGTACATAAAGTGCTTTCCTCTTCTTTTTACAGCTGTATGGATCTGCTATAATTAATTAACCAGTACCGTATTAATGGACATTTTCCGTTTTACTATTATAAAAAGGCCATAGACAATAACTTTGTGTGTATATATGTTACATATATATGCACATACACATCATCACATATTTTATTAATTTGCATAAAACAATTATAAAGTCAAAACAGCAAAAGCTTTCATTAAAAAAACTCAAACTGTCAGATGTGTAAATGCACATTTATAATATTTCATAATGTGTTACTATTGGGTTTCATTGGGCATGGCTGTCCTGTATTGCTGTGCAGGTTGCACACTGCACAAGTCCAGGTAGTGTTCACATGGACACAATGTGAATGGTATTCCTGAGTCATTCTTGGAACCCTGCACTTGGGGAAATATCAAAAAACTAGATCATTCAAAGCATGGATGCATAGGTAAAGGATAGAGGGAAGAAACCAGAAGAAAGAAAAGGAAAAGAAATCCTATTACTACTTGATAGAGTTTGGATATGTTGTCCCCACCAAAACTTATGTGGAAATCTGATTCCCAATATGGCAGTGTTGGGAGCTGTTTGAGTCACGGGGGCAGATCCCTCATGAATGGATTAATGCTCTCCCTGGGGGAGGGGTACCTAAGTGAGATCTCACTCTATTAGTTCCTGCAAGAGCTGGTTGTTTAAAAGACTCTGGCACCTCCTTTCTCTCTCTCTCTTGCTTCCTCTCACCATGTGGTCTGCTTGTACCTGCCGGCTGCTCAATGTTTTCTGCCATGAGAAGCAGCAGCCTGAGGCCTG
>NW_007803569.1:0-1123 GCF_000696425.1 Galeopterus variegatus | reverse complement strand
TTCTGTTTGCTTGTCATATCAACTTCAAGGAGTTGTAGTTGTTAAGTCTTCTCCCCGCCCCTACTATTTTCAAATGCTTTTATCATATACTTGCCCACTTGAGTCTCATAATAATCAAAACCATGAGAAAGGCAAGGCAATGATTTTAATTCCCACTTCACACATGAGGAAAAGGAGTCGTGGAGGGGACTTGTCCAAGGTTGTACAGCTAATTGAGGTTTTACTCTTTATCCAAGGCCGTTATACCTCCACAACTCCAAATTCAAAAAAAGGCTGCCTAAACAAATCCCATCTCTGTTTTTAGGCACATAAGCCAAAATATCTGATATAAATTCTATCAGTTCCTAATATTTATCTTACTTTTTAACGTTTGTACATAAGCTGGTATGAAAAAGTAAGACACAAATGGAAGAAAATAATACAAAAACTCATTTCGTAGCTGGTCTAGAAACTAGATAAACCAAGCACATCTAGGTACACTTAAAAGCAAAAAAAAATTTTTCACTAAACATCTAAAAATTTACTCTATTTTGAAAATAAATTTATTCTGCTGTGAAATATTAAGATATATATATTTCTCTCTCTCCACACATACATATTAGGGTACTTCAAAAAGTTAATGGAAAGATTCATATTATCTTTTAATTCTATTTTTCCATTAACTTTTTAAAGCACCTTCGTATTTATATCTGGCTATAAAGCCAAATTCAGCTTTGAAGCTAAATTAAGAGTTCCCATTGAATTTTTACTAAAAGAATAAATACTGCTGGCCTATTAGCTCCAAATCTACTACTGGGAATGATTGAGGGAGGTGAAGCCTGGGGAGAAGTTGCACACCTGGAGGACTCAGAGGCTGCCTAGGGTGGTACAGTATAACACATTCTTTCATTACAAGATGGGGTGATTTATCTAATCAGGATAGTGGCCAATTAAAATACCCTTAAGTGGAGGAAAATATTTACCTTACGTTTTTTAGTTTCTAAATCCTAAATTTACAGCCATCCCTTCATAGAGGTGGTTTTTTTCACTTTCCTGTGCATCTTTTTCTCCTGCAAATGTTCACTTTTTTGGTGCTATAGTCATTAATGTCTTTGAAACACCCAGACCTGGGCAGTTATATGGA
>NW_007803568.1:0-1123 GCF_000696425.1 Galeopterus variegatus | reverse complement strand
GAAGAAAGCTTGGTCTCTCTCATTACATATGTTCAACATAAACTCAGATGGGCCAGGCCAGCTCAGACCAACAAAGGTGAAGGCAGGTCAGCATGCCAGGTGGCCAAGAGGGATGAGACTTCCAGCAACACTCACAATAAAGAATGGTGATCTGGCTTTCTTGTGGCCTATGAAATTGGAGTTACTATAATACTGTCTAGAAAAAAATGCATTTTCATTTTAGTTTTTTACTTTATGTAAGCATTTCTATTCCTGCCATGAACTGAAGATTTGGGACCTAAAGACAGAAGTATCACAAGAACCAGAAACTCCTACCAATAAACTATCTTGTCTGCTGACATAGAAGAAAGAAAAAAGACTAGGTCTGGATTTTGCATATTGAAGGCTACTCTACTTTGCCTTTCAAACTGAACAGGATGGTGCCATTTTACAGTATCTTACACACTAGATGTTCCTTACAATGACATCATTCTCATTACTAAGAAGTGTCTCTTTCTGGTTTTTCTGATGCTTAGCCAAAATGTTCTCTAGAGGCATTGTGTCTTATTAACTAATAGTTTTACTCCTTTGTGCCATGTTGAATTATTTTCTTTGTTATCTGAATTTTTCAAAGATGAATGTTCTCCTTGTCCTCTTGCCAGACTATGCACATTTTATACCCTTTACTTTCCTTCATAGGAGTACTTCTTCTATTTTGTAAATAATTTCTATTCCTTTTCTCTGAATCCTTCTCCTCCAAGATTGCTTCCAAATCTGAAGTGTTTAGACGTGGCAATATTAGCTAACCCTGACAGCTAATAGCTAATGGTGATCTTTCTGAACTCTTAACATGTATTAATGCATTTAATCCTCACAACAGCTCTAAGGGAAGAGCCTAGTATTTTAGCAATTTTACTGATGAGCAAACTGAGGTAAGGTGAGGTTAGGTAATTTGCCTAAGTTTATTGATCTAGTAAGTAGCAGAAGCAGGACTGGACCTCAGGCCTTCTGATTCCAGAGCCTATGTCTCATCAACTATACCGCATTGTCTCTCAGTAACTGGCTTTTAAATTAAATTTGAACTATTGTTTCCTTTATTCATGATATGCATATTTATGAAAAAGAAAAATTAAATCAGAGTCAG
>NW_007803567.1:0-1123 GCF_000696425.1 Galeopterus variegatus | reverse complement strand
GGTCCTCGCCCAGTGTGGTCCTCGCCCAGTGTGAGTGCAGGGGCTGGACAAGAGCATCCCCTCCTTTCAGACACAACATCATGGCTATCCTCTTTCACTTTCAAAAAACAAATCAAGAGGTTTTAGCAAAGAATGAGAACCAGAGCCAGATCCTTGACTCCTGGTGCCTCAGAGGTGGAGCCGGAGAGATGTGTTACTGCTACCGCTTGCCTAGAGCAAGTTGCAACTCCAGGCTGCCAGTCCCCATCACAGCACCAGGGCTGTGGGGGGCCAAGTGTCCATGGGCCAGGACAGAAGGACCCACGCTTGGCAAAGGGAAATGTAGTAATTAATCTCCCACTGAGGACAATGGAGAAAAGATCAATGAAATACAAAACTAGTCGTAACAGCACCAAAGACCTAAAAAGATGGAGAGGAAACACTGGGCCAAAATCTAGAAAACAACAAAATCCAAGAGCCGTGTGTGGAATCAAAGCCTTTTGGCCCTGAGGGCATTTGTCCACCAGGAAGAAAGAGCTGAGAAATTCAGCTGCAGAGCCTCTGCACCTTCAGCATCCTCCCAGGGTCAGAGAAATAAAAGTCGATGTCCAGGGCCCACCAAACTGGGGACTTTGATAAACCATCTATTGTTTTAGACCGGGACCCCAGAGGGGCTCATCCTTTACACACACTTCAGAACGAAACCAGATGGACTTCTGGGCTGACTCTTGACTCTCTGGCTATGGAAACTTAAGCTTTGAACCTGAATTAAAGTGCCCTTCATTAGGAATGTCCCCATGCACCATGGAAAAGCAAACAAAAATCCTCTCTGAATAAAAGAGAAAATAAAAAAGTTAAAAAGAAAAAAGTCCTTTCTGGGGGAAGATGGGAAGATGTCAAAAATGTTGCTTAGCGCATAATGAAAGAAAATCAGGCACACAAGGAAACAGCACACCTTGAGAAAGAATTGACAAACAACAAAAAGTAAAAAATTTTGGTAGGGATCTGAAAACTTTAAAAAGTGTCATATTACAGTTTTTAAACAATGGACTATAAAGTTTATAACTGATAAATACAATGTTATTAGCTGAATGTTTGTTTACTCCCAAAATTAATATGTTGAAAATCTAACCCCCAACGTGAT
>NW_007803566.1:0-1123 GCF_000696425.1 Galeopterus variegatus | reverse complement strand
TATCAATCAACCCAGTAACTATTCTGTAAAAGCGTCTTTCCCCCATTTTTTCATCTCTATGCACTCAGTGTAACAAACATTAGTACTTGTAACAAATTTTTCATTTTCAGCAACCACAACTGCTGTGGGAGGGACAGCAGACTTAATGTCTTGTACTGTAGCATACTCAAGGCATGTAGCTGAAAAGTTACACTGTAGAATAGCAGACAAGGTGTTTTCCAAAGCCTTGAAACAGAAGATTTAGGAATCTTTCACAGAGACTTGCCTTATGAAGTAGTAGTGCCACCAAGTGTTGGGTGTAAGGGGTTCAGATTTTTGAAAAATATTTGGTGAAAATTCTGATTTAAAACAATGAACAAAATTAACCAGAGTGTACATTTAGCCTGCATGGGTTCATATTAAGAAGCCTTATATATCATTATTCACTTATCACAGATTTTAGAACATAGCAAGAATGAACATATTTGCAAATATACTTACTACACTTACTATCCTTTTTTACACTAGCTCTAAAAAAAAAATGACATAATTTGAAAGGGCATGAAAATGTTTTCTCCTTCACGTTGGCTCTGTATACTTACATATTGTGAAATTTACAGCCCTAACCTGTAATTAAGAATAGCATGCTCTTAAGAAAGAATAGATTGTTTAAACAGTGGAATTACCTAAAATCTTCATTTTTTTCACTCTTCTTCATTCCCACAGTCCTGGCCCCCTAACCTACCTTCACCCGCACCTTGTATATCACAGTCTGCCTGTATGGAGATTTTCATCCAAAATACGACTTGCATTTTATAACTGGAAAAAATGTAGACAGAAAAACGGTGATTTTTCTTTTCTGTGTTGTCTTTATTACAGATTGAGAGAAAAAAGAGTCCACTGGTTTCTTCACATTATTTATAACTGCAGCAAAAACCTATTTTACTTGTCCTTGGTTACCATGGTTACAAGCTTTCCATTTCAACAGGTCAATACAAGCTTTCAGTTTACATAAGGTCGTGGAATATTCATCTCAGCATTTCACAAACAAGAAAACCAGCTCTTCTCTCCCTTTTTTTTAAAAAAAAAAAAATCTCTCAAACCTCTAAAATAACAACTAATTCTGATTTCCATAATTTATTAT
>NW_007803565.1:0-1123 GCF_000696425.1 Galeopterus variegatus | reverse complement strand
CTTAAAAGATACAGAACATTCCATCCAACAGCAACAACATACACATTATTTTCAAGTGCACACAGAAAATTTTTCATGATAGATGACATGTTAAACCACAAAACAGGTCTTAACAAATTTAAGAAGACTGAAATAAGACCAAGATTCTTTTATGATCAAAATGGTATGAAAAAAGAAATCATATAAAAGGAAAAACAAATAGAATATTCACAAATATGTGAAAATTAAATAACCCATTTCTGAATAACCAGTAAATCATAGAAGAAATCAAAAGAAAAATCAGAAAAAATCTTGAGACAAACTAAAATGAACACACAATATATCAATACTTATGGGATGCAGCAAAAGCAGTCCTAAGAGGGAAGTTTAAAGAGATAAATTCCTACATTTAGAAAAAAGAAAGTTCTCAAATAAAAAACCCAACTTTATGCCTCACGGAAGTCGAAGAAGGAGAAAAGTTAGGAAAATGAAAGGAAATAATATAGATCAGAGCAGAAATAATTGAAATAGAGATTAGAAAAATAATAGAAAGGATCATTAAATTAAGAGTTGTTGTTTTTTTTTGAGAAGATAAACAAAATTGGGGAACCTTTAACTAAATTAAGAAAACAAGAGAAAAGTCTCAAATAAAAATAAAAATAAATGAGGAGACATTACAACTGATTCGACAGAAATAAAAAAGGGTAAGAGACTACTATGAACAATTATAAAACAAGAAATATAATAGCTCAGAAGTAGATAAAATCCTAGGAACATACAACCTACCAAGATTAAATAATGAATAAATAGAAAATCTGAACAGACCAATAATGAGCAATGAAGTTGAATCAGTAATCAAAAACTACTGAACAAAAGTTTAGGACCTGATGATTTCACTGGTGAATGTTATCAAACATTTAAAGAATTAATACCCATTCTTCTCAAATTATAATAAAAGATTGAAGAGGAAGTAATACTTCAAACTAATTTTATAAGGCCTGAAACCAAAATCGGACAAGGACACTATGAAAAAAAAAATTACAGACCGATATTACTAATGAACATAGATGCAAATATCCTCCCCAAAATACTAGCAAACTTAATTCAACAGCACATTAAAAGGATCATACTCCAAGATAAAGTG
>NW_007803564.1:0-1091 GCF_000696425.1 Galeopterus variegatus | reverse complement strand
TGAATTTTCACTGAATTTACCAAAAAATTTGCAAACATATTTAACTTAAATTGTGAATTGTATACTTACCCAAACTATCATTAAAATAGTGAAAATAGAGATAATCTATCAATTTCCAAAATCTGTTAGGAATTTCCCATAAGTAAGCCATTGAATTCAGCCCAAAAGGATCAACCCTAGACTACCATGATTCTAGTATTATTGAGCTTGTCCAGCTGAAAGTCTAAATAAAAAAAACATTAATTCTGCAAGTTAAAAAAAAAAATTTCCTGGAATAGAAACAGAAGTTTTGTACCAACCAATACATTTTATACTTGGGTTTCAAGATAAACAGTTTTTTCCCTCTACACAGTTACTATCAGTATTTCACTTCCCACATTTATTCTGAATCTAAAACTGCCAGGTCATGAGGGGATGTGTTGGTAAGGACACAAATCATGGCATGTTCCCTCTTGGAGAGTATAGCCCATGGAGAATATGTTCAGAAAATAGAGGCAGTGGTGGCAAAAACTATGATAGTAGAGCATTTTCAGGATTGCAGAGTTTTGGGTATTCTATAAAATCAAAGTATCAAGAAACTGGGAGAGGGGTATCAGAAGGTACCATTTAATTTAATAGAGACATTGTAGATTTATTAAAATCTTAAGATACTCAGAATTAGAATTCTTATAGATGATCTTATTGATTGCCATAGTGAACAGAGTAACGTAAGATTTTTACACTATGTATGCTGGAAATCTTGGAATGGAATGTTCAGATAAATTCTGGCATGAACATGGTCATAGTCACATTAACATTCAAAGATATGGGAGAAAAAAATGGCAAAAGCCCAGTGGAGAAAACGCATGTGGCAAAATGAAGGAAAATATGCCTTCTTGAAGATGTAGAGAAAATACAGATCTTTGACATCTGCTAGAGAAACCAAAAGATTAACATAAAAAAGTTTTGCCAACTATGTTTACGAATATAAGTGTATACATAAAAATATATGTGTATATATATATATATATTTAATACACATATATATATATAATATATATGTGTATATATATATATATATATATATATATATATATATATATTTAAACTTA